>NC_038255.2:18901195-19019556 GCF_000004515.6 Glycine max | reverse complement strand
TTATAGTCTGTGAAGGGATTTACAAAAGCACCCTTGGTATGCACGGGATAAGTTTACAGGATCATTGAAATACATTATACGGATAATATAATGCAGCTCGGAATATATATTGGTGATCGATAATGCGAGACATCAAATTCTCTTCATAGGCCTAGGAATTAGGTTTGTGAAAGGAGACTAGCGTGTCTCAGTCGCTAGGTAAGTATGCTAGGTTGGAAAAAAAAGTGAAAGAAAGGAAAATTAAATCATGGGGATCAAAAAAATGAATGAGAACAAAGTATTACTTTTTGCGGTCAATGAGCTCGGATTTTTTTTTTGGGGGTTGCGCAAGCAAACAGGCAATTCTTGGGGCTCCGAAAAAGGGTTGGGAATGGAGAATTGCACTAAGCAATCACTATGCATGACACCAAACTCGTGGGTGGAGGACGCATGAACGAAAGTGCAATTCATGGGGCTCCGAAAAAGGGTTGAGAATGGAGAATTGCATTAAGCAATCACAACGCATGGCTCCAAACTCGTGGGTGGAGGACGCATGAACGAAAACGCAATTCATGGAGCTCCAAAAAAGGGTTGACAATGGAGAATAGCAATAAGCAATCACTACGCATGGCTCCAAACTCGTGGGTGGAGGACGCATGAATGAAAACGCAATTCATGGGGCTCCGAAAAAGGGTTGAGAATGGAGAATTGCACTAAGCAATCACATCGCATGGCTCCAAACTCGTGGGTGGAGGACGCACGAACGAAAGCGCAATTCATGGAGCTCCAAAAAAGGGTTGACAATGGAGAATTGCACTAAGAAATCACTACGCATGACTCCAAACTCGTGGGTGGAGGACGCATGAACGAAAACGCAATTCATGGGCCTCCGAAAAAGGGTTGAGAATGAAGAATTGCACTACGCAATCACTACGGATGGCTCCAAACTAGTGGGTGGAGAACGCATGAACCAAAACGCCGTTCCTGGGATTCCGAAGATCGATTGAGAATGGAGAATTGCACTAAGCAATCACTACGCATGGCTCCAAACTCGTGGGTGGAGGACGCATGAACGAAAACGAAATTCATGGGGCTCCGAAACAGGACTGAGAATGGAGAATTGCACTAAGCAATCACTACGCATGGCTCCAAACTCGTGGGTGGAGGACGCATGAACGAAAACGCAATTCATGGGGCTCCAAAAAAGGATTGAGAATGGAGAATTGCACTAAGCAATCACTACGCATGGCTCCAAACTCGTGGGTGGAGGATGCATGAACGAAAACGCAAGGATTGAGAATGGAGAATTGCACTAAGCAATCACTACGCATGGCTCCAAACTAGTGGGTGGAGCACGCATGAATGAAAACGCAATTCATGGGCCTCCAAAAAAGGATTGAGAATGGAGAATTGCACTAAGCAATCACTACGCATGGCTCCAAACTCGTGGGTGGAGGACGCATGAACGAAAACGAAATTCATGGGGCTCCGAAACAGGACTGAGAATGGAGAATTGCACTAAGCAATCACTAAGCCTTGCTCCAAACTCGTGGGTGTAGGACGCATGAACGAAAACACAATTCATGGGGCTCCGAAAAAGGGTTGAGAATGGAGAATTGCACTAAGCAATCACTACGCATGGCTCCAAACTCGTGGGTGGAGGACGCATGAACGAAAACGAAATTCATGGGGCTCCGAAAAAGGTTTGAGAATGGAGAATAGCACTAAGCAATCACTACGCATGGCTCCAAACTCGTGGGTGGAGGACGCATGAACGAAAACGCAATTCATTGGGCTCCGAAAAAGGATTGAGAATGGAGAATTGCACTAAGCAATCACTACGCATGGCTCCAAACTCGTGGGTGGAGGACGCATGAACGAAAACACAAGGATTGAGAATGGAGAATTGCACTAAGCAATTGTCGCAACCTACCCTTCGGCGGGAGGGCGACGCGAGACTCGCGGGATGCGTGTTCCACGAAAGGAATACGCGCGGAGTCGCCACCAACGTTTATTTGAGGAAAACGTCGGAAAAAACCGGAAAAGACGCGATCTACGAACTTTTAAGTGAAAAGGTTCGGGAGTTGTATTTACGCACGGGGAAGGTATTAGCACCCCACACGTCCGTCCCAAGGGACGGCAGCCTTTAATCGAATGTGCAAACATGACTTTGATTTTTATGTTCCCTTTTATGTCCTTATATCCTTTATATCCTTTTTATATTTTTTTTCTTTTTGTGGTCGACAAGGGTGTTTCCCTTTGCTCCTACATATTCCTCAATTTGCGATGAGGAAATCAGACCTACGTAGTTCTTTCTTATGCGTGAATCAAGTGATTCTTTTTACTTGAAAGGTGATCATTTTAAGGCGTTGGACCTTAAAAATGACCCATTTTACTTAATAAGAAATTGAAGTGATAAACTTTCAAAAACCTATTTTTGTGGACGAGCTTGACTAGGCGAGTTGATTTTAGCCTTAGTTTCACCTTAGTTATTAGTCAATTCGATTAAGAATGAGAAATCCCAAAGAGAAAACGTCCGATTGATTTTTCGCTTTACTTTACTAAAAAATATTTTTTTTGATTATTATATTATTATTTTACCTCTTTTTTTTATTTCCAACGTGGTTACGGCACGACCGAACGGTCGGAATTTATTTTAACCGAAGTTAATGGATAATACAATTCAAACGTTCGGTGGAAATTTATTTTATTTTTAAGTTAAGCGAGAAATTTCTTAAGTAAAATGGCTTAAGCACGTCAACAGGGGGTATAAAAAGTAAACAAAACGAGAATAAAAATGCACGAAACACAATGTGGACCACTACGGGCACATCGAATGAATCGAAAAGCTTGGTTCGAGGTACTTACCCGTTGAAGATCGAAGAACGATGAAGAACGAATGAAGAACGTCGAAGAACGGTTGAAATCTTTGCGAAATTCCTCACGGAAAACGTTACGGAAACGTTTCGGAAGCGCCTCGGCTTAGATTTTCTTCACGGAAACAATTTTTCCAAGCAAATTCGAAAGAGAGAGAAGTGCCTAAGGGGCTGAACCCCTTCCTTCTTGCCTTCCTCCCCTATTTATAGCAAAATAGGGGAGGTGGTTGCCGCCCAGCTCGCCCAGGCGAGCTCAGCTCGCCCAGGCGAGCAGGGTTGCTTCCTCCAGAAGCAACCGCCTTCTGGAGGAATATTCCGGAGGGCCCAAGTGGGCCTGGGTGCTATTTGCACCCCCATTTTTACTAAGTACACCCCCCTCTGCTGTTTTTTGGTGATTCTTTTTTCGTAAAGTTACGAAAACTTACGAATTTCGTAACGATACTTGTTTTCTTTCCGTAATGTTACGGAACCTTGCGGATTACATAATCATCCCCTTTTTGACTTACGGAATGTTACGGAACCTCACTTAATTATGCAACGATGCTTCCATTTGATTTCCGGTGTGTCACGGAAACTTACGGATTGTGCATCAATATCTTTTTGGTTTTTCGGCATGTCCTGGAATTTCACAAATTGCCTAATGATGGGTGCCAAGCACCTCACGAGGACCAAAGAATGGTCGCACGTCATCGAGCAAAGGTCCCCGGACGAAATTAGGGTATGACAGTTGCCCCTCTTTACTTGTCTTTTATTGGAGATAAAAGGAAAGTAAAGATAAGACACTAATTTCGTTCCTCTCGATTTGACGAGAGTCGCAGGTGACCATAAAATCTCCACATGCAAATGACTTGTTGTTCCCAAAATTTCACAAATTGCCTAATGATGGATGCCAAGCACCTCACAAGGACCAAAGAATGGTCGCTTGTCATCAAGCAAAGGTCCCCGAAAATCAGTGTATGACACTAATTTCGTTCC
Organism: Glycine max; assembly: GCF_000004515.6. Lineage (NCBI taxonomy): Eukaryota > Viridiplantae > Streptophyta > Magnoliopsida > Fabales > Fabaceae > Glycine > Glycine max. Next base: position 19,015,726 of record NC_038255.2, on the reverse strand, counting down.
TCTCGGTTAACGAGAGTCGCGGGTGACCATGACTTGTCGCTCCTAGAATTTCACAAATTGCCTAATGATGGATGCCAAGCACCTCACAAGGACCAAAGAATGGTTGCTTGTCATCAAGCAAAGGTCCCCGAAAATCAGTGTATGACACTAATTTCGCTCCTCTCGGTTGACGAGAGTCGCGGGCGACCATGAAATTTCCGCATGTAAATGACTTGTTGTTCCCGGAGGAACAAAAGGTGCAGAAGACTATGTCAGCCTCTGCATGCTATCAAGCGTTCTGTCTTACAGATAGCAAAAGAATGTTTATACGGATAACCACTCGGGTATTTCCGCGTATCATCGGGCCCGCCGCCTCTGGATGATACAAGGGTGCAGAATGACCAAACTTGGTCTCTGCTTGTCATCGGGCCCGCCGCCTCTGGATGACAAAAGGGTGCGAATAACCGTAAGGTATCTCCGCGTATCATCGGGCCCCCCGCCTCTGGATGATACAAGGGTGCAGAATGACCAAACTTGGTCTCTGCTTGTCATCGGGCCCGCCGCCTCTGGATGACAAAAGGGTGCGAATAACCGTAAGGTTTCTCGCATATTCATCGGGCCCGCCGCCTCTGGATGATACAAGGGTGCAGAATGACCAAACTTGGTCTCTGCTTGTCATCGGGCCCGCCGCCTCTGGATGACAAAAGGGTGCGAATAACCGTAAGGTATCTCCGCGTATCATCGGGCCCGCCGCCTCTGGATGATACAAGGGTGCAGAATGACCAAACTTGGTCTCTGCTTGTCATCGGGCCCGCCGCCTCTGGATGACAAAAGGGTGCGAATAACCGTAAGGTATCTCCGCGTATCATCGGGCCCGCCGCCTCTGGATGATACAAGGGTGCAGAATGACCAAACTTGGTCTCTGCTTGTCATCGGGCCCGCCGCCTCTGGATGACAAAAGGGTGCGAATAACCGTAAGGTATCTCCGCATATCATCGGGCCCGCCGCCTCTGGATGATACAAGGGTGCAGAATGACCAAACTTGGTCTCTGCTTGTCATCGGGCCCGCCGCCTCTGGATGACAAAAGGGTGCGAATAACCGTAAGGTATCTCCGCGTATCATCGGGCCCGCCGCCTCTGGATGATACAAGGGTGCATAATGACCAAACTTGGTCTCTGCTTGTCATCGGGCCCGCCGCCTCTGGATGACAAAAGGGTGCGGATAACCGTAAGGTATCTCCGCGTATCATCGGGCCCGCCGCCTCTGGATGATACAAGGGTGCACGTCACATGACCTTAGGGTCAGTATGACAAAGATTATGGGGCGGCCGACAAAAGCAAGGCTCTTGCTCCTACGTATCCTCCAATGAGGAATTCAGACCTACGTAGTTCTTGATAACTTGTGAGACTTGAAAAGTCTCCATCGGAAAATGCTGACATCTCCGGAAAGGGCGCAGATGACCATATTGGTCTCTGCTCGTGAATCACACTTGGGGTCACTGAATGACGAGGTGCGGATAACCGTAAGGTGTCTCCGCGGGCTATCAGCTCTTGAGTCATGGCAACAAAAGGCGGTGTGGTCGACAAAAGCGAGGCTCTTGCTCCTACGTATCCTCCAATGAGGAACTCAGACCTACGTAGTTCTGGGTAACTTGTGAGACTTGAAAAAGTCTCGGTGTTTTCTTCGCTAAAATGCAAACATGCTTTAGTAAAGAGATAAATATTCCAACTGATTAGAGCAGCATACGCTTTTTTTTGAGTGGAAAACAATGCGTTTACCGGGGAAGGAGAGTCTGCTGATGAAATCCCCCATAACCATAAATGAGATTTTGGATGTTAGCATTTCGTTTCTAAATGAACATTTAGAGGAAACACTGGGTTCGACAAAATAGAAGAAAATCACTCAAAGTGTATCAATCTCGCACAGGTAAGTGTTTCATCCTAATTCCAGACCATAGATATGTCATGACTTGACTTTGCAAATTATTTCCTATCAAATCAAAAATTACAAGCGTGATCATGGATCAATAGGGCTTCCCTTGGGAATGGGTTCTTTTGGTGTTTTTTTTTTTTTCGGCTTTTGTGTGTTTTTGGCTTTTGATTTTTCTGGCTTTTTCTTTTTCTGTTTTTTTTTTGTTTAGTGCGGGGCGAAAAAAAGGTCGCTAGCGCACGGGATTTTGGTTGGTAATCAAAGGGAGAAGACCATTTTAGGTCGTGGTTTCCTTTCCTTCTTTTTTGTTCATTTGGCGACAATTCTGTATTATTCAAATATTGTCTGGTCAAAAGACCTTTCTGCACATTTCTTCTAGTTTCTTTGATCAAGAACTTTCTTTCCTTCCTTTTTTACTTTCTCCCATTCTTTGGTTGGGAATTTTCTTTCTTTTCTTTTTGCTTTCCCCCACTCTATGATTGGGAATTTCCTTTCTTTTCTTTTTGCTTTCTCCCACTCTTTGATTGGGAATTTCCTTTCTTTTCTTTTTGCTTTCTCTTTGATTGGAAAATTTCCTTCTTTCCTTTTTTTTGCTTCCGAGGGTAAGGATTATAGTGAGTCATGATTTTGGATCAAGGTTTGTAGAATGGCTAGACATGATACATGTCAGGGTTTGGTTTGGCTCAAGGATAAAAGGGGTGCCCCACATTATTTCCATGACACAAATGCAAAAATGATGATTTGGAAACTTTATGCAAAACTGGTCATGCATGCACCTATGCGGACACTCAAGTGTCAAATTTTTATGGTCATGTGATGCTAGGGCTCAGGATTCATTTCCTCTATTTTAAATCAACCCAATGTTTCCAAAATATGTTCTTTTATCAATTTGTGCATTCATCCGAGTCCATTTTGGGCGTCCGGGGAAATTTTCACAGCATTCACCCTTCAGGTGTAGACACGTTTTTTTCTTCAAAAATCGGTTATGATCAATGAATGAATTTTTTCAAAGAAAAGTTGGAAATCGTCTCTTTTCAAAAGCATGTCGGTTTTTAGCTAGACAACTTATTTTCTCTTTTTCCACCTTTTTCCTTACTTGCCTTCTTCTTTTTTCTTATTTGCTCTCTTTGCCCTCTTCTTTCCCTTTTGTTCTCTTTTCCATTTCATTTTCTTTTCTTTTCTATTTTTATTTTTATCATGATTTTTTTTGTTTATTTTACATATATACTTTTGGACGATATTCCTAAACGAAGAACTCTACACGGTTCCAGAATTTCAAACATCATCGATAGTAGTGACTAACGCAACAATCTAAACAAAAATGTATGCGCTGTACAAATGACAATCGAAACAACAAAAACAAACATTAGTCTCTCAAGTCAAAACAATAACATAGAATAAAAATGACAAAAGAAATATGAAAGAAAACATGAATCTGGGGATCACCCAGTCACGTGTCTCCACTCCCTCCCAAGAAGTCAAGCAAATCGGCCATCTCCTCATCCTCGTGGGCTTCTTCTTCATCGCCGGGAGCTTCTGGGGGTGCCTCTCCTGCTTGGGCCTCGGGCCAATCTCCGGGCCATGCAACCTCTGCCCTGAACTGGTCTGGAGTAGGGCATGAAAAAGAAGCGAAGCCCTGGCTCTGCATGCTAAGGCTCATCTGGTACAGACAATCATGGGTCCGTACATGTGCTCGGTGGTTGGCCGCCTGCTGGCGAACCAAATGCCGTAAATACTGCTCCATGTCAAATGCCCCAGCCTGGCCAGCTTGATGAGGTGGTGGGGGCGCGCCTGCGGCCTGTGGAGCATCACCCTGAGCCTGTCTCTGGGTACAGTACTTCTCAATAAAAGCCCGGGTGATGGGCGGCCGAATCACCTTGGTAGGTGCAACGGGGACTCCGAACGACTGGCAGAGTCCTGTGATCAGTGCGGGGAATCCCAGGGCCCTGTTGGACTTATCTGGGTCCAAAGGGTGCCTAGTGGGCGCCATACCTGCAAAAATATAGATGGCATCAGCGATCAACTGAGCCACATGGATGCTCATCCGTGACAGGATGGCGTACACCAGCTGGCACTTAGGCATGGGGAGGTCGGAATTATGATCGGTGGGCAGGATGTTGCTGAGGAGCAACGTCATCCATATCTGGGTCAGGGTGGTCATGTTGGTGCGCATGATTCGCACTCGCCTCCCTGCAGCAGTCCGGGCAAAATCCTGCCCCGGTATACATAGCAGCTGGGCGATGGCCTCCTCATCGAACCCATCAGACTGGTTCCTCCTCTGGCCATACTCGCATTCCTGGCCCTCTTCCAACACCATCGGATATCCCAGGAGCTGGCTGATAGCGTCGGCATCGAACGGGATCCACTGACCCCTAACCCAGGATCTCATGTCACGCACGCCCTCCTCTGTTGGCCAAGCATTGGCATAAAACTCAAGGACTATTTCTGGATCAAACTTGGCCATAGGAGTAACCAGTGGTGCCCACCGCCGGCGCCCTATTTCCTCCTGAAAATCAGTATACTCGTCGTCCCTGAGCTGGACGCGTCGCTCCCGGAGAAACGACCATCCCTTGATGGCTTCGAAGCGCTGCTGGTGTACAGCGCTCCTAAAGCGGTGACTGTCGTACTCCGGAGCGGAACTAGTTCCTTCGGCCGCCTTGTCCTTCCTGGACCTCTTTGAGGCAAGCTTCCTCGGGGCCATTCCTGCGAAGGCAAACATTTGGAAAGTTAATTTTACCAGTGGGACACTACTCTTAAAGCAAAAATGGCATATAACCTCCTCCCATAAATACAAACATCAATGTAAATTTAGAGCAAGCTTATGCGCATATTTCCTTACGAACGTTCTCTTGCACAAGACATTCTATTAACTAAGAAAATGCACCCATATACAATCAAGGCAGCTTCGTTACCTAGATTATTTACACGTACTTCCAAGGTGTATTTGTTACTTACATCACACACATCTCCTTGGCTAAATTTACATACATGCATACTCAAAGCATTTTGGGATATCAAAAATTGCACATGTGCACATCTTGGTATTTCTAATACCTATACATACACAAGCTTCATGATGAATCTTGACTATCTACACAATAAGGTGCTACATTCCATGCTCTTTTCAAGTTTTTGCTACCTAAAGCCGCATGCCAATTCAAGTATATTTTCCTTTGCTGACTAAAATTGTATTCAAATTAAAGGGTATACATTTTTTTGTAATGTATTTTCTTTACATAACATGCAACATATTTATGTATATTTTTTTGTGAGACATTTTGACTACCAAAAATTATATGCACATACATCCAAGTATTTTGCTATCATACCCAAAGTGTAAATTGCCAAAGGTATTTTGCTACCTATTCTAAACCTACACATTCATGACGAGCAAAATTCCTAAACATCTAGGCGTAGGGAAATTATTGTAGCGTGGCCCATAGCTGATTGCTGGCCAAAAAGGGTAACTTTACCCAATATGCACCTCCTTTTGTGTTCTTTTTGCATAAAATTTTAGTTTCTAGGCCTAGGGTATATGTGGGGCAATTATTCTAGCCTTTTTTTTTCGGGATTGAATACATATTCCAAAAATAGAAAATATGCACAAACCAAAATACCCCATGGGTTGTTTCCTTACAAAAGTCACGCGCTAATGCCATTGAGGCATTTCACCGAACACTTGGTGGGCGCGCGTTTAGGCGTCAATAGCAAGAGAACGGGGACAATGTGGCATGTCCCATTATTTCAAAATGCATTATAGGCCTAGGGCCATCTCATACCAACCCCTAATTCAACCTAATCAAGCAAGAAAACAAATCAAAATTGCCCCATATATTTGAGCACACTCCCACAATTTAGAGCACCAAAAGGAGATCAAAATACACCAATGAAAAGCTAGAAAGCTTAGGGATGGAATACTTACTTGTTGGTGATGAACAAAAGCGCAAAACGGAATCAAAAAATGTGAAAAAGGATGACCCTAGGGCTGCAAATTCGTCAATCCCGTGGGTATGGCTTTTGAAAGGGGGGAAAAGAAGTTTTTGAATGTAAAAACGCCCCCCCTTTCGTCATTTTTATAATTTGGTGCAGGGGTGGCTCGCCCAGGCGAGCTAACCTGCACTCTTTCTTTTTTTTTTTTTTTTTTTTGAGGGGAACATTAACCATGTCCCCTCCCTTCTCATGGATTAGCATTTTGCCTAACTTGAACTTACTTAGGTTAGAATTAGGCGTTGATTACTTATTTTATTATTACTCTTTTCCTTTTTAAAACAAACAAATAGTAAAAGAAAGCTGCAAAATACAAAGGATACGGGGCTGCCTTGCAGCGACATTGCCTGCTTGTTTCGCACAGAGAAAGGCAACGATCGGTCGGTCGTGACCCCCATCCCCGCTTGCGTTCATCCTTAAGTACCTGCAAGTAATAAACAACCAGGTATGGCCAATCTTGACCGCATCATTACCCTACCTTGATTGGTTTCTGCCGTTCATGTTTTGTCTCCACTCCAGAAGGTAGCCCAAGGTGATCCTGCCCCTGTTTTACCACAACAATATACATGCGTATGCGTATGCGTATGCATGAATGTTTCCAAACGCAGAAAATTTAGGGAAAGTTGGTTCAGGTTCAATTCTAATTAAGCGCTTGGGGGATCCCATGAACTGAGCGGAAGGGCTCAGGCGATCACAAATTAACGCAAGGTGTGAAACTAACGTGAGGACTAAAAGCCTCAAATCCATGTTCATTTCTTTGAAAGATCGTAACAAGAGATACAACGGACCGGGAATCCCTGGGGGGAAATCTAGAAAACGCATAAAGATAGAGAACATGCAGCGACCTCCTTAATTGCCCCAGCTTCTAAGCATAATATCGTTTGACGACATCAGAGTTCACGGGTGAAGGTAGCTCTTCGCCATCCATGTTGGTAAGCACCAGGGCTCCTCCGGAGAAAGCCCTCTTCACAACAAAAGGCCCCTCGATGGTCCTTGACAGCATGGGACATTTTCTTTAGCACAAGGTCTCCCTCATGGAACTTGCGTAAGCGTACTTTCTTATCGAATGCACTCTTCATTCTTTGCTGGTATAAGCGCCCATGACTCATGGCCGTTAAGCGCTTACCCTCAATGAGGTTGAGCTGATCGTAGCGTGTCTGAGCCCACTCTGATTCCTTTAATCCGGATTCTGCCAAGATCCTTAATGACGGGACTTCTACCTCAAACGGTAACACCGCCTCCATCCCATATACCAATGAGAATGGCGTTGCCCCAGTTGACGTTCGCACTGAAGTCCGGTAACCGTGTAATGCGAATGGGAGCATCTCGTGCCAATCCTTGTATGACACAGTCATCTTTTGGATAATCTTTTTGATATTCTTATTGGCTGCTTCCACGGCTCCATTCATCTTTGGCCGGTAGGGTGTGGAATTGTGATGCTGGATTTTAAACTCCTCGCACATTTCCCCCATCATCTTGTTATTCAGGTTGGTGCCGTTGTCCGTGATAATCTTTCTTGGCAAACCATATCGGCAGATGATCTCTTTCTTAATGAACCTGACCACCACATTCCTCGTGACATTGGTATATGAAGCCGCCTCGACCCACTTGGTGAAATAATCTATTGCTACGAGGATGAAGCGATGACCATTCGAGGCCTTGGGCTCAATGGCCCCGATGACATCTATTCCCCACATGGAGAAAGGCCAAGGGGCGGACATGACATTCAGGGGATGCGGTGGGGCATTGACATTATCTGCGAAAGCTTGACATTTGTGGCACTTCCTCACATGGACACAACAATCACTTTCCATGGTAAGCCAGTAATAACCTGCTCTTAAGATCTTCCTGGCCATAGCATGCCCATTGGCGTGCGTTCCAAACGAGCCCTCATGGACTTCCTCGATCATGTGATTTGCCTCCTTGGCATCCACACACCGCAGGAGTGTCATGTCGTGATTTCTCTTATACAGTGTGCCTCCGCTCATGAAGAAACTGGCTGCCAACCTCCTCAATGTCCTTTTATCGTTGTCGGCAATCTCTGGCGGGTATTCTTTGCTTTCGACATATCGCTTGATGTCGTAATACCAAGGCTTTCCGTCCCATTCCTCTTCCACTTGGCAACAATGTGCGGGTTTGCCACGACACTGAAATTCAATGTAGGGTAGGTCCCCGTGCGGTGTTAGCTGGAACATGGATGCCAACGTAGCAAGTGCATCCGCCATTTGATTTTCCTCGCGGGGAACATGATGGAAGGAGATCTCATCGAAAGTCTTAGCCAATTCCTTGATGTAGGCTTTGTAAGGTATCAGCTTGGGATCTCTAGTTTCCCATTCCCCTCTCAGCTGATGGATTACCAACGCTGAGTCGCCGTACACCTTGAGTAGTTTGACATCGGAGTCAATTGCTGCCTGGACGGCTAGGGCACATGCTTCATATTCGGCCATGTTGTTGGTGCAGTCGAATCCTAGCCTGGCTGTGAAAGGTACACATTGATTGTCCGGAGAGATCAACACTGCCCCAACGCCATGACCTAGAATGTTTGACGCTCCGTCAAACCATACAGTCCATTTGTCCCGATCTTCGTCCAACTTTTCCTCGAACAAGGCCATGATGTCCTCATCCGGGAATTCCGGATGCATGGGCTGGTAGTCGTTAAGAGGCTGTTGAGCCAAATAATCTGCCAAAGCGCTTCCTTTTATCGCCTTTTGGGTGACGTAGACTATATCAAACTCAGATAGCAAGACTTGCCACCGGGCGATTCGTCCTGTGAGGGCTGGCTTTTCAAAGATGTACTTAACCGGGTCCATTTTGGATATCAACCAGGTAGTATGGCTCAGCATGTACTGCCTTAGGCGATGGGATGCCCATACTAAAGCACAACACGTTCTTTCGAGCAAGGAGTAATTCATCTCACAGGTCGTGAACTTCTTACTTAGGTAGTAAACAACGCGCTCTTTCTTCCCGGATTCGTCATGTTGCCCCAGCATACACCCCATTGACTCGTCCAAGATTGTCATGTACAAAATGAGAGGCCTTCCAGGTACTGGTGGCATAAGCACGGGAGGATTCATTAGGCACTTTTTGATCCTTCCAAAAGCCTCTTGGCAATCCTCATTCCACCGATCAGTTTGGTTTTTGCGCAAGAGTTTAAACAACGGCTCACAAATGGCGGTGAGCTGCGATATGAATCTGGCAATATAATTCAAGCGCCCCAGGAAACCTCGGACTTGCCTCTCTGTACGGGGTTCCGGCATCTCAAGGATAGCCTTCACTTTTTCGGGGTCTACCTCTATCCCTTTCTGGCTTACAACGAAACCAAGCAATTTCCCTGATTTGACCCCAAAGGTACACTTAGCGGGGTTCAACCTTAATTGATATTTCTTAAGCCTTTCGAACAACTTCCGCAGGTTGACAAGGTATTCTTCCTCAGATTTGGATTTAGCAATTATGTCGTCCACATAGACCTCGATCTCTTGATGCATCATATCATGGAACAAAGCTACCATGGCCCGTTGATAAGTTGCCCCGGCATTCTTGAGTCCAAAGGACATCACCTTATAACAGAACGTTCCCCACAGGGTGACAAAAGTAGTCTTTTCCATATCCTCGGGCGCCATCTTTATCTGATTGTAACCAGAGAAACCGTCCATGAAGGAAAATAAAGCGAAATTGGCCGTGTTATCTACGAGGATATCGATGTGTGGTAAAGGAAAATTGTCCTTGGGACTGGCCCGATTCAGGTCCCGATAATCTACACACATTCGTACTTTCCCATCTTTTTTAGGAACTGGTACGATGTTGGCAACCCATTCTGGATACCGAGCGACGGCCAGAAATCCAGCGTCAAATTGTTTCTTCACTTCTTCTTTTATCTTCAAGGATGTTTCGGGCTTCATCCTCCTCAGTTTCTGTTTTACCGGGGAACACTCGAGATTTAGAGGTAATCGGTGCTGTACAATGTCAGAACTCAAACCGGGCATATCTTGGTATGACCAAGCAAAGATGTCTTGGTAGTCTTTTAGCAGGATTATTAATTCTTTACGGATAGGTGCGGTAATACCTGTACCTATCTTTACTTCCCTCTTTCCACTGCCAATTCCTAAGTCTACTAGCTCTGTTTCTTCTTGATGAGGCCCCATTTCTTGATCCTCATGGGCGACCATTCTTTCTAGTTCTGGGGGAAGTCCCACATCCTCATTTCCTTCATCTTCCGTTTGATTCATTTCTTGCTCGAAGTTGATAGACGGGTCCCAGGTATTAGTACCTTCGGGGGACTCGTCATCGGATCTGCCGTTTCAGAAAAAGAAGTAAACATGCAAATGAATGAGAATGGGTAGAGACCAGGAACAGATGAAGAAAGATCCTTGTATTATAAATTCAAAAACAAAAGACAAAAAGCCTTAACAAAATGAAAACTCTAAAGCCTAGGCCCAACTATAGAGCTTTTAAAACCGTAAAGGTTTACATTATGCTTGTTGCGTAAATGCCGGGGCGTTCCTCCACTCGCCAATTTCCCAGCTGGAAATCAGGAGAGCATGGTCGTACCAAATCCAAAGTACTCGGAATATCATCTTCGCATATCGCGAACGCTTGACCTTTGTCTCCCGAACCCGCACTTATAAAGCTTCTACTTATGTGGCAGGGTGGGCTTCCTTCACCTTCTTGTCTCCAACGCGAACTTTGACCACTGTTCTTCCTTCCCGCAATGCTTCTTTTCATGTCTGCCTGAGTGGGCTTATAGCCTAAACCACACTTCCCACGATTTCCTTGAGTATTTATCAGGCTAGTTATGCCGCCGTTGTTTTTTCCTAAACCCATCCCGGGTTCAAAACCGTTCCCCAACATAACTCGGGCCATCATTACCGCTGCATCGGACAGACAAGGTTGCCCAAAGAGGGAGTCCACGGAGGAAATGCTGACCACTTCAAAAGACTGGAAAGCAGTCTCTAACGATTCTTCTGCGGCTTCCACATAAGGCATGGAGGATGGGCAGCTTACCAAGATATCTTCCTCGCCTGACACGATGACCAAGTGCCCCTCCACTACGAATTTCAGCTTTTGGTGGAGTGTAGACGGCACGACTCCCACTGAGTGGATCCACGGGCGCCCCAACAGGCAGCTGTAGGGGGGGTTAATATCCATTATTTGGAAGGTGACTTGACAGGTGTGAGGGCCTATTTGTACTGGGAGATCGATCTCTCCCCTAACCTCTCGGCGAGTGCCGTCGAAGGCCCGAACCACTATTGAACTTGGTTTTAAGTGGGAAGCATTGAATGGTAACTTCTCCAAAGTGCTCTTAGGCATCACGTTTAAACTGGAACCATTATCGATGAGCACCTTGGCTACGATATGGTCCATACACTTGACTGATACGTGTAAAGCCTTATTATGCCCTCTCCCCTCGGCGGGGATTTCTTCTTCGGCGAAGGCAAGATAGTTGTTGGCAGTGATATTGTTGACTAGCCCTCCGAAACCTTCTACCGAGATATCTTGGGCCACATGAGCCTCGTTCAGCACTTTTACTAGTAGAGCCCGATGAGGCTCGGAACTCATAAGTAACTCCAACAGCGAGACCCTAGCCGGGGTTTTGTTGAGCTGTTCGATAACCTTGAATTCGCTCTGCTGAATTATCCGAAGGAACTCGCTGGCTTCCTCTAGCGACACCTCCTTTCTACCATCCTTTTTCTCTGGGGGCCCCTTTGCTGGAATATCTTTATTCGAAGCGTGGGGTGCTTCGCCATCTTGTTCCTCCACCACTTTTCCTTTTCCTTTGACGTCGGCGGGTTGGACTGGTAGGTCCGGAGGTGCGAACACACGACCACTACGGGTCATTCCACTCAGTCCCGTGATATTTGTTACTTTAGCTGACAGCGAGCTGACGTCAGTGACTTCTTCTTCCTTCTTCCCCGGAGGTGTATATCTCCACGGGACCGCGTGACTATTTTGGTACGGGAAAGGAACAGGTTTGGCCATTAAGGGGTGTCCGGGCTTTTGCGAAGCTGCGCTTTTAGTGAAGTATATCACCAAGGGTTTGGGCTTCGCAACACCGCTCCCCTCCGTAGATTGCATGCATATATGTTGCTCTTCTTTTCCTTCAATGCCGACTTCCAGTCGACCTTGATCTATCATCCGCTGTAACAATTCCTCTACTTCCAAACACGTCTCCATGTCATGCATCTCGCCGGAATGTAGCAGACAGGAATCCTCCTTACACCCACTATGGGGAATCACACCTCCCTTTTGTAGGGCCTCAAAGATAAACCTCCTAGGGGTTGCCACATCCCTTAAAGGTTTAGACCTGTGCGGTCCATCGGATTCAACTGCATTAACTGCTCCCCCTCCATGATTGGCGAGCGGGTTGGTTCTCACATTGGGTCGATCCTCTTGGAAAGTCAGCCATCCAGCATCCATCAAATGTTGGACCTTGTACTTAAGGGCCAAGCATTTTTCAACGGAATGCCCCGGGACACCCCCATGGTACTTGCAAGTTGCGTTAGGGTCATACCACTTCGGGAAAGGGGGTTCGAGGACCCTTCCGGGAGTTATCACGGCCAAATGATTGGCGATGAGGGATGGTAGAAGATCTTCGTACGTCATAGGGAGCGGGGTGAATTCCGGCAATGGCCTCGGAGGGAAGTTCCTTGTCGTGTTGGAATTACCGGCCGGTCGAGTCGTGTTCGGAGTTGGAACTTGGGGAGCTTCCCTCTGGGTGGGTGCTTTAGGCTGCACGGGTGTTGAACTAGAGGCGTTCCCAGCATGAGCCGAGAAGCTTGGGTGATGTTGCGCGTACTGATGGGTACCATGAGGTGTTTGCTGGGGTTTGACCCACGCGGGTGTTGAAGAGACGGCATGGGCATCTCCTTCCTTCCTTTTTGCCCCTGTTGCCCCGATTCTTTTGGCATTCACGTTTGTGGAGGAAACGTAATCAAACTTTCCTCTCTTCAATCCAACCTCGATTCTTTCCCCGGCAAACACCAGATCCGCAAAGCTGGACGGCATGTAACCCACTAGCTTCTCATAGTAGAACACTGGCAGAGTGTCTACCATCATGGTGATCATCTCTCTCTCAACCATGGGAGGAGCTACTTGTGCCGCCAAATCCCTCCATCGCTGCGCATATTCTTTAAAGGTTTCACCCTCTTTCTTGAACATATTCTGCAGTTGAGTACGGTCAGGAGCCATATCAGAATTGTACTGATACTGCCTTAGGAAGGCGGTAATCAGATCCTTCCAAGTACGGATACGGGAAGCTTCCAAATTAGTGTACCACACTACCGCAGCTCCGGCCAGGCTATCCTGAAAGAAGTGTATTAACAGCTTTTCATCTTTAGAATGGGCGCCCATCTTACGGCAGTACATTTTGAGATGGTTTTTGGGACAAGTCGTCCCTTTATACTTGTCGAAGTCCGGCACTTTGAACTTCGGGGGAATAACAACATCGGGTACTAAGCAAAGATCCGTCATGTCTGCAAACGGATAGTCCCCAAATCCTTCCACAGCCCTCAATCTTTCCTCAAGGAGATCGAGCTTCCTCCTTTCTTCAGTTGCCGGGGGCGGCCCTTCCATAGACAAAACTATTGGCGATGCTGCGATGTTGGGTTGAGGCAACGTGCCTGGTGCCGGCCCTTCGGGGATCGGGGAATAAAACTCGACATCCCTCCGAGCATAATCTTGAGGGTCTTTATGGACTTCGTCGGGCTGCTGAGGAGGCTCTTTTTCATGGACGGGAGAAGCAATGTGGCCCGCATCTTCTTGCAGGATGGGTGGTGAATAGTTGGGCGGCAATCCATAAGGGTAAGCCGCTCGGTTGTATCCCAGGTGAGGGCTGCCATCGTGCCCCAGTGTGTCCCTTCCCCGTCCTACTATGTTTGAGGGAGGATGGTGCGTAGTTGCCAAGAGAGTCGGGTCTGCTTCGGCAGCCGAACTGACAGCGGCGGCAGTGGCCGCGTTCTTCTCCATGAGCTGCTTCATACCTAACATGGCCTCCATCATGGAGGCCATTTGTTCTTTCAGAGCCGACATGTCGGCTTTCATCTGTTCCTGCGTCTCCTCTTGATCACCCATCGTTCTAGATTTGGATCTGGTGCGATAGGGATCCCTTGCGGCGCGTTTAGTTATGGTGTTTTTCCCTAAAAAACCAAACGTGAGGAGTGGGTAAAGAAAGAAAATGCATGCTAGAGATGAGATGTAGGAGTGATTTGATTTGCACAAGCTTTTTGGAGTAGAAACATGGGACCAACTCATTTTTTTCAAAAAGGAAGTCATATCTAGTCAAGTCTGAGAGTCCATACAAGTTTCCTAACGATTTCTAATTATGTGGGCCATTAAGTCTATCATATGCTGACAATAGCCGAGAAGCCCATGAATCTCTTCGGGGGCGGAGTAGGTGTCTGCCATCGCTCTGGTCTTGGCTAACAATCGGGGAAGTTCTTGACTCCCGTTCAAGGTAAGAGCAAACCGATCCATCCACATGGTTGCCTCTTGGTGTAAAGAGTCGATCACCCTTCCTCTAGCCTCTTTTTCCGCATATACTTGGGCATACTCATCCGCGATTCTATGCTCGTGGGCCGTGGCTAGACCCAACTCTTCTTGGTACTTGGCGATGATAGCTAACATGTTGGTCTCTGTCTCGCATAAACGCTGAGACAAGCTTCTTTTGGACCTTGAACAAGCAATCAACTCCTCTTTCAGAACCATGCTATGTGCTCGCGACTGGTCCCTTTCTTCCCTTCGCAACTTGAGTTCATTATTGCTACCCCATAGAGCTCCGCGAAATTTGTTTCGGCCATACTCTTCCTTGCGAGCCCTCTTGGTCTCTTGTTCAAGGGCTCTTGCGGTAATCGCATTTTCTTCCCGTAACCCGGCACACTCCTTCCGAACGTGTGTAGCAGCCAACTTGAACTTCTCCTTGGCGAGTTTTGCCTTTCCTAACTCGCTTTTGAGAGCTTGGACTTCTTCGTCCTCTTCCGGTGCTTCAAAATTCTCTTCGCTGACGACTTTTAACTTGGCGAGCCAATCTAAACCTCGTATGCGAACTTTCAGCCATTCGTGGTACCCACCAATGATGCCATTACGAATGCCTCTAAGCTCTTGATCTTTCCTTAACGGGGTTTCCCATGCCTTATGGATTCTTTGTATAGTCTTGGAATTTTGTGCGCCGAGATCCCTCACAAGGAAAGGAGACATGCTTTCTTCCGTCGGTGCTCCCCTCATGGGGTACCCTAGTTGTCTTATAGCGAGCGTGGGATTGTAATTAATACAACCCCTCGTTCCTACCAGCGGAATGTTTGGGTACCTTCCACATGAGAAAAGGACTCCTTCTTTTCCTTCCTTCCATCGGGGGAACCAACTGATTGTTCTACCTCCTATCCCGGCCAAGAGCTGGTCCCAATCCATTCTCCTCTTTTCAGTACACAAGCGATGGCTCAGGAGCGGACATGGATGTCTTGTGTCTTGTTGGAACAAGTGTGAAACCAACCAAACACAGAGGGCGGGTAAGCAACAGATGATCCGTGCGCTACTCTTCTCGCACCTTCGGTCAAATGTGTCAAATAGATCTGCCAAGACAGCTACCACCGGACTTTCCTTGCTATGGTGGTAGGCAAGGAAAGCGTCGATTGCTGCTAGGTCTACCAAACCATCCACGTTTGGAAAGAGGACGACCCCAAAAATTAGCAAAGCTAACACATCCATAAACGGAACCCAGTCTCCTTGATTGGCCATACCCCTCGCCTTGTCTTCTAGGTACTTCTGTGGTAGGCCCGCTATGCCGTTCCGAGTCTATTTTATGCGGTCCAAACCTCTTGCTGAATCCTTGACCACAGTTGCAATTCTGCTCAAAGAGGGGAGACATCCGGAGGAAAGATATGGTTTTCTTCCCCCGAGAGGACATCCTAGAATTTCTTCAAATTCTTCAATGGTTGGTACTAATTGGAAGTCTCCGAATGTGAAGCACCTCAAAGGCTGATCGTAGTATTGGGTAAGCGATGCAATGGCTTCTATGGACACCTCTGCTACGGTCAACCCTAAGATCTTTCCGTAGGTCTTGCGGAAGGCTTGCATTTGGAGGGGTTCCATCAACCGCCCTAATTCCTTGATGCTGGTGGTATCTGGGCTTTTGACCTTGACTTGGTAGAACCTCTTGCCGGTTTGATTTGTTCCCATGCTTACTAAAGTGAGACAAAAGCTGGTGCAAATCAAAACTCCGATATCTCATGGGTGGGATGGATGAATGCATGAAGAAATGCATATGACACAGATGCAATCTAGGAATGCGGGGGTCCGGGGAATTTGTCCCCTTCTTAGATACGACGTCTAAGGGTAGCGAAATGCCCCAACGCACGTTTTTAAGAAGGCGACACGGACCCTCCGTTGGTTTGTTTACAGTAGGGATCAAGACAGAATCCATATGCAATGCCTATGCAAAAGACACAATGCGGGAATGTGCACAGTATGACAATATTTACCGAACATAAGCAAAAGGGTATATGATACTCATGCATGGCAGTGTGAAAAATGGCACGCAGCGTGTTTGCTTCGTGCCCCTATTTAAGGGACCTATAAGGGAGAGAACTAACTAGGCTTTTAGCAATAATCCCCAAGGTAGTTATATCTCTCTTGATGTTTTCTAGAGGTATTATCCCCTTTGAAGAACATATTGTAGCAGTAGGGACTACTAGCAACAATAGGTTTTCAAAGAGAAAAGCTCTAGATGAGGGTTCACTGTAATCAAGCAAGTCGGAGACCTAGCATGATCCCAGATTCACCTCCACTCCTTATGCTCCCATGAACCCGGGTATAGGGCCCTTTTTCACTCACAGGGTGTGCAAATAGTGTTGGTGTTTGTGTGCATCAAATGAATAAATATTTACTTCATGCATACATTTAAAACGCACTAAAAGCAACAAAGAGTTTATATACACAAGAACATAATGAAAGGAAACCAACAAAGGAGTAAGTCACGGTAAAACATTGCACAAGATTAAATGGCCTAACTCTCTAAAAACAGTCCCCAGTGGAGTCGCCAACTGTCGCAACCTACCCTTCGGCGGGAGGGCGACGCGTGACTCGCGGGATGCGTGTTCCACGAAAGGAATACGCGCGGAGTCGCCACCAACGTTTATTTGAGGAAAACGTCGGAAAAAACCGGAAAAGACGCGATCTACGAACTTTTAAGTGAAAAGGTTCGGGAGTTGTATTTACGCACGGGGAAGGTATTAGCACCCCACACGTCCGTCCCAAGGGACGGCAGCCTTTAATCGAATGTGCAAACATGACTTTGATTTTTATGTTCCCTTTTATGTCCTTATATCCTTTATATCCTTTTTATATTTTTTTTCTTTTTGTGGTCGACAAGGGTGTTTCCCTTTGCTCCTACGTATTCCTCAATTTGCGATGAGGAAATCAGACCTACGTAGTTCTTTCTTATGCGTGAATCAAGTGATTCTTTTTACTTGAAAGGTGATCATTTTAAGGCGTTGGACCTTAAAAATGACCCATTTTACTTAATAAGAAATTGAAGTGATAAACTTTCAAAAACCTATTTTTGTGGACGAGCTTGACTAGGCGAGTTGATTTTAGCCTTAGTTTCACCTTAGTTATTAGTCAATTCGATTAAGAATGAGAAATCCCAAAGAGAAAACGTCCGATTGATTTTTCGCTTTACTTTACTAAAAAATATTTTTTTTTATTATTATATTATTATTTTACCTCTTTTTTTTATTTCCAACGTGGTTACGGCACGACCGAACGGTCGGAATTTATTTTAACCGAAGTTAATGGATAATACAATTCAAACGTTCGGTGGAAATTTATTTTATTTTTAAGTTAAGCGAGAAATTTCTTAAGTAAAATGGCTTAAGCACGTCAACAGGGGGTATAAAAAGTAAACAAAACGAGAATAAAAATGCACGAAACACAATGTGGACCACTACGGGCACATCGAATGAATCGAAAAGCTTGGTTCGAGGTACTTACCCGTTGAAGATCGAAGAACGATGAAGAACGAATGAAGAACGTCGAAGAACGGTTGAAATCTTTGCGAAATTCCTCACGGAAAACGTTACGGAAACGTTTCGGAAGCGCCTCGGCTTAGATTTTCTTCACGGAAACAATTTTTCCAAGCAAATTCGAAAGAGAGAGAAGTGCCTAAGGGGCTGAACCCCTTCCTTCTTGCCTTCCTCCCCTATTTATAGCAAAATAGGGGAGGTGGTTGCCGCCCAGCTCGCCCAGGCGAGCTCAGCTCGCCCAGGCGAGCAGGGTTGCTTCCTCCAGAAGCAACCGCCTTCTGGAGGAATATTCCGGAGGGCCCAAGTGGGCCTGGGTGCTATTTGCACCCCCATTTTTACTAAGTACACCCCCTCTGCTGTTTTTTGGTGATTCTTTTTTCGTAAAGTTACGAAAACTTACGAATTTCGTAACGATACTTGTTTTCTTTCCGTAATGTTACGGAACCTTGCGGATTACATAATCATCCCCTTTTTGACTTACGGAATGTTACGGAACCTCACTTAATTATGCAACGATGCTTCCATTTGATTTCCGGTGTGTCACGGAAACTTACGGATTGTGCATCAATATCTTTTTGGTTTTTCGGCATGTCCTGGAATTTCACAAATTGCCTAATGATGGGTGCCAAGCACCTCACGAGGACCAAAGAATGGTCGCACGTCATCGAGCAAAGGTCCCCGGACGAAATTAGGGTATGACAGCAATCACTACGCATGGCTCCAAACTAGTGGGTGGAGCACGCATGAACGAAAACGCAATTCATGGGGCTCCAAAAAAGGATTGAGAATGGAGAATTGCACTAAGCAATCACTACGCATGGCTCCAAACTCGTGGGTGGAGGACGCATGAACGAAAACGAAATTCATGGGGCTCCGAAACAGGACTGAGAATGGAGAATTGCACTAAGCAATCACTACGCATGGCTCCAAACTCGTGGGTGGAGGACGCATGAACGAAAACGCAATTCATGGGGCTCCAAAAAAGGATTGAGAATGGAGAATTGCACTAAGCAATCACTACGCATGGCTCCAAACTCGTGGGTGGAGGACGCATGAACGAAAACGAAATTCATGGGGCTCCGAAAAAGGTTGAGAATGGAGAATAGCACTAAGCAGTCACTACGCATGGCTCTAAACTCGTGGGTGGAGGACGCATGAATGAAAACGCAATTCATGGGGCTCCGAAAAAGGGTTGAGAATGGAGAATTGCACTAAGCAATCACTACGCATGACACCAAACTCGTGGGTGGAGGACGAATGAACGAAAGCGCAATTCATGGGGCTCCGAAAAAGGGTTGAGAATGGAGAATTGCACTAAGCAATCACAACGCATGGCTCCAAACTCGTGGGTGGAGGACGCATGAACGAAAACGCAATTCATGGAGCTCCAAAAAAGGGTTGACAATGGAGAATTGCACTAAGAAATCACTACGCATGACTCCAAACTCGTGGGTGGAGGACGCATGAACGAAAACGCAATTCATGGGCCTCCGAAAAAGGGTTGAGAATGGAGAATTGCACTAAGCAATCACTACGGATGGCTCCAAACTAGTGGGTGGAGCACGCATGAACGAAAACGCAATTCATGGGGTTCCAAAAAAGGATTGAGATGGAGAATTGCACTAAGCAATCACTACGCATGGCTCCAAACTCGTGGGTGGAGGACGCATGAACGAAAATGAAATTCATGGGGCTCCGAAAAAGGGTTGAGAATGGAGAATAGCACTAAGCAATCACTATGCATGAATCCAAACTCGTGGGTGGAGGATGCATGAACGAAAACGCAATTCATGGGGCTCCGAAAAAGGATTGAGAATGGAGAATTGCACTAAGCAATCACTACGCATGGCTCCAAACTCGTGGGTGGAGCACGCATGAACGAAAACACAATTCATGGGGCTCCGATAAAGGATTGAGAATGGAGAATTGCACTAAGCAATCACTACGCATGCCTCCAAACTCGTGGGTGGAGGACGCATGAACGAAAACGCAATTCATGGGGCTCTGAAAAAGGGTTGAGAATGGAGAATTGCACTATGCAATCACTACGCATGGCTCCAAACTCGTGGGTGGAGGACGCATGAACGAAAACGCAATTCATGGGGCTCCGAAAAAGGGTTGAGAATGGAGAATTGCACTAAGCAATCACTACGCATGGCTCCAAACTCGTGGGTGGAGGACGCATGAACAAAAATGCAATTCATGGGGCTCCGAAAAAAAAGGCGACAGGACTAAACGGTCCACCGGTTTTTTCTCTTTCACCTAAAAAGGGCAAACATGCTTTTTGCAAAGAAAAATAAATCATTCGCGAGAGCACCATATCTTAGAGAAACAATATACTCATGCCAAGGGTAGTCTTCCTTGTAACCGAAAATGAAGGGTAGGATGTCAACATTTAGCTTTTAAATGAACATTCAAGATAAACATCGGGCTAAGTGGAAAATAAATCACTCATAGTGTATAAAACTCACACAGGCAAGTGTTTCACCCTATTCCCAAACCATAACTGCACCATGACTTTATTTTGCACACGATTTCCTATCGAATCAAAGATCAAACGTACGATCACGGACCAATAGGATTTTCTCGAGGGTAGTGTTTTTGTAGAGGAAGCTGGGTGTTTCGGTCTTTTCCTCTTATGTTGGGCGGGATATCGCCAGTCGAGAATGACTTTGAATGGCAATTTGAAAGGAAGAGACACCAAAAATGGGTTTTCCTTTGCCGGCGGTCACTTATCTTGCCGAAAATTTATCTAGTCTGAAGGTTCTCTATTCTCTTTCTTGCATTAATTGGGAATTACTCTGTTTTCCTCCGATTTTCCATTTTTATTTCCCTTCGATCTTCGATCGGGAATCCTTCTTATTCTTTCTTTTTCATTGTTCTTTTCTTATTTTCATCTTTTTCTTTTCTTTCTTTCTATTTTCTCCTTCTCCATTCCTTTCTTTGGGAAATCTGGTTTTAGCATTCTATTCGCCCTCCCTTGAGGAGATTCCGCTATCCTTTGCATCAGGGGAAAGGATGGGGATTTCTTTTGATAGGCCAAGGTTCAAAAGAAGTTTTGATAAACACAAGTTCTCAAATTCTTTTGAATCTCTCAAATCTGGCCAAAACAAGTGTTCCTGGTATTTTTCACACAAAATATGAGTCAAAAGAACCTACCACACCAAAATTCAGCCAAAATTAACAACCTTAACTATCAAAACAAAAATCGCCAATTAAATTGTCCACAATAGTCACTAATTCAGTCGCTAAGGGATTTGCACTACTACTCTGTTTTCCAGATCAGCAAAAGTGGTCGCTAAATCTGTCGCAAAGCAATATTCATAGTGCCATACCCTAATTTCATCCGGGGACCATCTGTTTGGTGGGATGCAACCTTCGCTTGGCCGTGTCGAGGTACTTAACACCCATTGTTAGGCAATCCGTGAAGTTCCGTGACATGTTGGGAGTCGAAAGGAAGCATTATTGTGCAATCCATAAAGTTTCGTAATATTCCAGAAGTCAAAGAGGGGATGGTTGTGTAATCTGTAAAGTTTCGTGACATTACGAAAAGAAAACAAGTATCATTACATAATTCGTAAAGTTTCGTGACGTTACGGAAAAAGAATAAACAAAGAAAGGCAAAGGGGGTGTATTTATTAAACAGGGTGTGCAAATAGCAATTAGGCCCACTTAGACCTTCCAGGGTGTTCCAACAGAAGGCGGTGCCTTCTGGTGGAAGCAACCCAGCTCGCCTGGGCGAGTTGGGCGGCAACCACCTCCCTCTTTTCCTCTATAAATAGGGGAAAGAAGGTAGAGCAAATTCGTTCAACCCTCATAGTATCTGGGATTCACTTGAAATTAGTGAGAAAAATTGTTTCCGTGAAGAAAATCCAAGCCGAGGCGCTTCCGTAATGCTTCTGAGACGTTTCCATGGGCGATTTTGTGATGGTTTTCCACCGTTCTTCATTGTTCTTCATCGTTCTTCGTCGTTCTTCGGTCTTCAACTGGTAAGTTCCCAAAATTGAACCTTTCAATTCATTCTATGTGCCCTTAGTGGTCCCCACTTGTTTCGCGTGCTTTTATCTTTATTTCGTTTGCTTTCCGTACCCCTTTTTGACGTGCTTTGACCATTTATTTTAGTCATTTTCTCGCCTAATAAAAAACTAAAATAAATTTCCACCGATCATTTGAGTTATAATATCTTTTAATCTCTGTTAGAATAAAATCCGACTGATCTTTCATGCTGTAACCACGTTTAAAACCAAAAAGAGGCAAAATAATAATATAATAATAAAAAAATATCTTTAAATAAAATAATAAAAAAAAAATCAATCGAACATTTTTCTTTGGGATTTTATTCTTAATCGAATTGACTAATAACCAAAGTGAAACTAAGGCTAAAATCAACTCACAAATCAAGCTTTTGTCATCACCTAAAAACCATTTTAAGGTCCAACGCCTTGAAATAATCCTCTTGGCTTTTATTAAACATGGACTTTTAAAAGCCTAAAGTCAACATATAAATTTGTCACCTCTTTCAAAAAATCAAGAGATCATTAATGGTCCAATGCCTTAATGTTTTCTCTCCTTTCAAAAGAATCGAATGATTGTTTAATGGTCCAACGCCTTAAAACGACCTTTTGTTCAGTCAAAATATATCTTGCAAAAAAGATAAAAAAATAACTTAACCAACGTTTTGTTCTCAAAGAACTACATAGGTCTGATTTCCTTACCACAATTGAGGAATACGTAGGAGCAAGGGAAACACCCTTGTCGACCACAAAAAGATAAAAAATACAATAGGCATAAAAAGACATAAAAACGTAAAAGGGAAAATAAAACAAATCGAAGTCATATTTGCACACTTGATTAAAGGTTGTCGTCCCTTGTGACGGACGCGTGGGGTGCTAATACCTTCCTCGTGCGTAAATACAACTCCCGAACCTTTCACACTTAAGGTTCGTAGACCACACCCTTCCGGTTTTTCCGACCTTTTCCTCAAATAAACGTTGGTGCTCCGTGCATTTTCCTTTCTTGGAAGACGCACCCGTGAGTCTCGCGTTGCCCTCTTGTCGAAGGGTAGGTTGCGACAATTGGCGACTCCCCTAGGGACGATTGTTAGAGAGTTAGGCCAATCAATCAGTGTGCTTTCCTTACCAAGACTTCCCTTTTGTTCTTTTTTTCTTTGTCTTTTTTTCCTTGTGTTCCTGTATATATAAACTCTTTTGATGCTTTTAGTGTGTTTTTAAAATGTATGCATGAGGTAAATATTTATTCATTTGATGCACACAAACACCAACACTATTTGCACACACGATGAGTTGAAAAGGGGCCCTATACCCAGGTCCATGGGAACATAAGGAGTGGAGGTGAATCTGTGGTCATGCTAGGTCTACGACTTGCTTGATAACAGTGAACCCTCATCTAGAGTTTTTCTCTTTGATAACATATTGTTGCTAGTAGTCCCTACTGCCGCAATATGTTCTTCGAAGGAGATGATACCTCTAGAGACCATCAAGAGAGATATGACCACCTTGGGAATTATCACTAAAAGCCCTTTTAGTTTCCTCCTGTATTGGTCCCTAAAATAGGGGCACGGAGCAAACACGCTACGTGCCATTTTTAACACTGCCATGCATGTAGTCCTTAAATGTCATGTACGCCTTTGCTTATAATTATTTACGGATATTGTCGTACTATGTACATCCCCGTGTTGTGCCTTTTGCATCTGCATCATGCACGGATTGCGTCTTGATCCTCTCACTTTGTCAAACCGATGGTGGGTCCATGTTGCCTTCTTAAATGCATACGTCGGGCACCATGCTGTCCGAATGTTGTATCTAAGAAGGAGACAATTCCCCGGGCTCCCGTATTCATAAAATGCATTTGTGTCATATGCATTTCTTCATGCATTCATCCATTCCACCCATGATAGATGTCAGAGTTTTGATTCACACTGGGTTTTGTTTCACTTTAGTAAAACATGGGATCGAGTCAGGCGCCTTCACTTAAAAAGAGGTTCTATCAAGTCAAGGTCAAGAGCCTAGGAATCACCAGTCTGAAAAAGTTAGGGCAATTGATGGGTCGGCTCCAGCGACAAGCTTTTCGCAAAGCTTACGGTAAAATCTAGGACATAGCCATGGCAAAGGTCTACACAGAGGCCATTGCCTCCCTCGCCCAGTATTATGACTAGCTGTTGAGGTGCTTCACCTTTGGGGACTTCCAGCTATCACCCATGGTGGAAGAATTTGAAGAGATCCTAGGATGCCCTCTAGGGGGAAGGAAGCCATACCTCTTCTCAGGATTCTATCCCTCTTTAGCTAGAATTTCTAAGATAGTCCAAATCTCGGCGTAGGAATTAGACCACAGAAAGCAAGTCGAAAATGGGGTGGTTGGAGTACCGAGAAAATGTTTAGAGGCAAAAGCAAGAATCTTGGCAGGTAGAGGCAAATGGGCCCCGTTCATAGACATCCTCGCACTTTTGATCTTCGGAGGAGTCCTCTTTCCAAATGTGGATGGGCTGGTGGACCTAGCGGCGATCAACGCTTTTCTCGCCTTTCATGACCGCAAGGAAAGCCCAGTCGTCGCTATCCTAGCTGATGTATATGACACCTTCAACCGAAGATGTGAAAAAAGCAGTACAAGGATTGTTTGTTGTACTCTGGCCCTCTACGTATGGTTGGTTTCGCACCTTTTTCGCCAAGAGGTGAGACATGCTAACCCGCTAGAAAGCCACCATTCATGCACAGAGAAGAATAAGGCAAGTTGGGATTGACTCTTAGCAAGCAAAGAAGGAGCGTATGTCAACTAGTTCCCCCGATGGAAAGAAAGAAGAACCGAGATTCTTATTTCGTGCGGAGGATTTCCAAATGTTCCCTTGATGGGGACAAGGGGTTGCATCAGTTACAATCTCGTTCTTGCAATAAGACAACTTGACTACCCTATGAGAGGGGCCCCACTAGAGGAAGAGCTCGCACCTATTATTGCACGAGGTTTCAATAACACCAACATGGAGGCGCTTCATAAGATTCGCAAGGCATGGGAGATGGTGCAAAAGAAGGACAAGGAACTCAGAGGCAGTAACAATGGGCCCATCGGCGGCTACCATAGGTGGTTGAAAGCCCACATACAAGGTCTGGATTGGCTCCCGAGTTTGAGAACCACTAAAGGGGTGGAAGTTGAAACACCGGAGGAAGACGAAGAGGTGCAGGCCCTTAGGGAAGAACTCGAGAAAGCCCAAACAGTCAAAGAAAGGTTCAAATTAGTAGCTCTTAAGATCCGAAAAGAGAATGCCGAACTGAGAGACGTAAATATAGCTACCACCAAGGCCTTGGAACAAGAGACCAAAAGGGCTCGTAGGGAAGAACATGGTCAGAACAAATTCCGAGGGGCTCTATGGGGCAGTAACAGCGAGCTTAAGCTCCGAAGAGAGGAAAGGGACCAATCACGAGTAGACAATTTGATCTTGAAGGATGAGTTGAAGGTTTGCCTAAGGTCCAAGAGAATCTTGTCTCAGTGTTTATGCGAGACCAAGACCAACATGTTAGCCATCATCAGCAAGTACCAAGAGGAATTAAATCTAGCCACGGTCC
The DNA here is from genome assembly GCF_000004515.6 of Glycine max. Taxonomy (NCBI): domain Eukaryota; kingdom Viridiplantae; phylum Streptophyta; class Magnoliopsida; order Fabales; family Fabaceae; genus Glycine; species Glycine max. The sequence goes on along the minus strand of NC_038255.2, from coordinate 18,990,245 downwards.
ACGAGCACAAAGTGGCGAACGAGTATGCCCAAGTGTACGCAGAAAAGGAGGCTAGAGGAAGGGTGATCGACTCGTTACCTCAAGAGGCAACAATGTGGATTGACTGATTCGCTCTTACTTTGAACGGGAGTCAAGAACTGCCCCCGAGGAGATCCACAGACTCCTCAGCTATTGTCAACATATGATAGACTTAATGGCCCATATAATTAGGAACCGCTAGGAAGTTTGTATTGTCACTCACTTAAATCTAGCATGCATTCATTAATTTTTTACGTACTCCTCACGTTTGGTTTTTTAGGAAAAACACCATAACTAAATGCGCCCCAAGGCATCCCTATCGCACCAGATCCAAATCTAGGACGATGGGTGACCAAGAGGAGATACAAGAACAGATGAAAGCCGACATGTTGGCTTTGAAAGAGAAAATGGCTTCCATGATGGATGCCATGCTAGGAAGGAGACAACTAATGAAGAATAACGTGGCCACCAATGCCACTGTTAGTTCGGCTGCCGAAGCAGACCCAACCCTCCCAGCTACCGCGCACCATCCTCTCCCAAACATGGTAGGACGAGAAAGAAGCACACTGGGGCACATCAGCAACCCCCATCTGGGATACAACCGAGTGGCTTACCCTTATGGATTACCACCTAATTACACGCCACCAGTCATGCGTGATGACGTGGGACATGTCCTTTCCCCCATCCTTGAAGGGGAGCCTCCTCGACAGTCGGACGAGGTTCACGAGGATTGTAAAGAGTATGCCCAAGGAGACATCGATTTCTACCCCCCGGCCCGCGTCGAGGGGCCGACACCCAACACACTACCTCAGCCCAACCTCACGGGAGAACCTCGAAACCTCCCAGCACAACCAATATTCTTGTCCGTAGAAGGGCCACCCCTGGCAGCAGAAGAAAAAAGGAAACTCGATCTCATCGAAGAGAGATTGAGAGCTGTTGAAGGCTTTGGCGACTATCCATTCGCGGACATGGAGGATCTTTGCTCAGTACCGGACGTTGTCATCCCCCCAAAATTCAAGGTACCTGATTTCGACAGGTACAAAGGGATGACTTGTCCTAAGAACCATCTCAAAATGTATTGTCACAAGATGGGGGTGCATTCTAGGGATGAAAAGTTGTTGATGCACTTCTTCCAAGATAGCTTGGCTGGAGCCGCGGTCATCTGGTACACTAATCTAGAAGCTTCCCACATCCGCACTTGGAAGGATCTGATTACTGCCTTCCTTAGGCAATATCAGTACAGCTCCGATATGGCTCCCGATCGGACTCAACTGTAGAACATGGTTAAAAAGGAAAGCGAGTCCTTTAAAGAGTACGCTCAGTGTTGGAGGGACCTGGCAGCGCAAGTAGCTCCTCCCATGGTTGAAAGGGAAATGATTACCATGATGGTAGACACCTGGCATGTGTTTTACTATGAGAATTACTGTGCTACATGCCCTCCAGCCTCGCAGACTTGGTATTTGCCGGGGAAAGAACCGAAGTGGGCTTGAAGAGAGGGAAGTTCGATTACGTCTCCTCCATAGGTACCAATGCTAGGAGGATCGGAGCAACTGGGGCAAAGAGGAAGGAAGGAGATACCCATGCTGTCACTTCAGCGCCCGCATGGACCAAGCCGCCGCAGATCTCCCACGGTACCCATCAATATGCGCAACATCACCCGAGCTTCTTAGCTCGCGCCAGGGACTACAACAACTCAGCACCCGTACAAACTAGGGCACCTATGCCCATCCAGAGGGAGACCCCCCAAGCTACGACTCCAACCCCGACTCGCCTGGCCGGCAATGCCCACTTTGGCGCCATTTCCAACACGATAAGGAACTTTCCCCCGAGGCCAACATTCCCCCCGATCCCAATGACGTACGAAGACCTCTTGCCATCCCTCGTCGCCAACAAGATGGTTGTGATATCTCCTTGAAAGATCTACCAGCCTCCTTTCCCAAAGTGGTATAACCCTGATGCAACCTGTGCATACCATGGGAAAACCCTGGGCCACTCCACCGAACAGTGCTTGGCCTTTAAACACAAGGTCCAAAATTTGATAGAAGTCAGATGGCTGACGTTTCAAGAGGACCAGCCCAACGTAAAAACAAACCCGCTTGCCAATCATGGAGGGGGAGCGGTTAATGTCATCGAGTCGGGTAGGCCGCGCAGGTCCAAGCCTTAGAAGGATGTGAAGACCCCCAGAAGGTTTATCTACGAGGCCCTACAAAAGGGGGGCATAATTCCTCACGGTGGGCACGAGGAAGATTCCTATTTGATGCATCCCGGCGTGCTACATAACATGGAAGCATGTATAGCGGTAGAGGACCTGTTGCAACAGACCAAGGCCGGCTGGAAGTCGACGATAAAAGGGGTGAAGAGCAGCACATATGCATGCAGACTGCAGATGAGGAAGGTCATGAAAGGCCTAAGCCTTTGGTGATATATTTCACCAGGGACGCAACTCCCCAAACGCCCCGATACCCCTCGGTAGTTAGACCTATTCTGTTTCCATACCAAAACAGCCATGCAGTTCCGTGGAGGTATGCGCCTCCAAGCGAAAGGAAGGAAGAAGCCACCAACATCAGCTCGTTGTCGGCCAAGGTAACCAATATCATGGGGCTGAGCGGTGTGACCCGCAGCGGTCACGTGTTCGCACCTCCTGACCTGCCAACACAACCCGCAAATGCTAAAGGGAAGGCGGAGATAGCGGAAGAACAAAATGACAAAGTGATCCCCGCTCCGGACGAGGATATTCCAATGAAAGGTCTTTCTGAGAAGAAGGATGGTTGTGGCAAGAAAGAAGTATCACTAGAGGAGGCAGGCGAGTTCCTCCACATTATTCAACAAAGTGAGTTCAAGGTCATTGAGCAGCTCAACAAAACCCCGGCCAGAGTCTCTCCTTTGGAACTACTTATGAGCTCTGAGCCTCATCGAGCTTTGTTAGTAAAGGTCTTGAACGAAGCTCATGTAGCCCAAGACATCTCCGTAGAAGGCTTTGGGGGACTCGTCAATAACATCACCGCCAACAACTATCTCGCCTTCACTGAAATGGAAATCCCCATCGAGGGGAGAGGGAATAACAGGGCTTTGCATGGGTCAGTCAAATGCATGGACCATGTCGTGGCCAAGGTACTCATCGATAATGGATTCAGTTTGAATGTAATGCCCAAAAGCACGTTGGAGAAATTTCCGTTTAACACTTCCCATCTAAGGCCAAGTTCCATGGTGGTCCATGCCTTCGACGGTAGCCGCCGAGAGGTGAGGGGAGAGATCGACCACCCTGTACAGGTAGGGCCCCATACCTGTCAGGTTACGTTCCAAGTGATGGATATTAACCCGGCTTACAACTGTCTTTTGGGACGCCCGTGGATCCACTCGGTGGGAGTCGTTCCTCTACACTCCACCAAAAACTGAAGTTCGTAGTGGATGGGCATTTGGTCATTGTATCGGGGGAGGAAGACGTCTTGGTAAGTTGCCCATCCTCTATGCCATATGAGGAAGCCGCGGAGGAGTCATTGGAAACGGCCTTCCAATCTTTTGAGGTAGCAAGCATTGCCTCTGTAGATTCCCTCTCTGGGCAGCCTTGCCTGACCGATACGGCAATGGTGGTGGCCCAGGTGATGTTGGGGTATGGCTACGAGCCCGAAATGGGTTTAGGCAAGAACAACGGTGACAGAACCAACCTGGTAAGCACCAGAGGAAACCGCGGGAGGTTTGGGTTAGGCTATAAACCCACACAAGCGGACATAAGGAAAAGTATCGCAAAAAGGAAGAGTAGAGGCCAAGGTTCGCGATTGGGACGACAAGTCGAAGGGGCCCCGCCCTGCCACGTCAGTAGGAGCTTTATAAGTGCGGGTCTAAGACACGAAGGCCAAGTCGTCGCGATATGCGAGGATGACTCTCTGAGTAGATCGGATTTGGTATGACCATGCCCTCCTACTTTCCGACTAGGAAATTGGCGAGTGGAGGAGCGCCCGGACGTTTACGCGACAAGCATAATGTAACCCTGTGGCTTTTAAACTCTACGGTTGGGCCTAGGCTTTAGAGTTTCCTTTTGTTAAGGCATTATGTCTTTTGTTTCTGAATTTATAATATAAAGATCTTTCATCATCTGTTCCTGCGCCTTTACCTATTCTCATTCATTTGCATGTTTATTTCTTTACGCTTAAAACGCTAGATTCGACGACGAGTCCCTCGAAGGTACTAATACCCGGGACCCGGCCATCGATTTCAAGCAAGAAGCGGGTCAGACGGAGAGTGAAGAGGACGAGGATGTGGGACTTACCCCAGAGTTGGAGAAGATAGTCGCTCAGGAGGACCGAGAGATGGGGCCTCATCAAGAAGAGACAGAACTAGTAGAGTTAGGAACCGGCAGTGGGAAAAAGGAAGTAAGGATAGGTACGGGTATGACCGCACCCATCCATGAAGAATTGATGGCCCTGCTAAAAAACTACCAAGACATCTTTGCCTGGTCATACCAAGATATGCCCGGTTTGAGTTCGGACATCGTACAACACAGATTACCTCTAAATCCTGAGTGTTCCTTGGTAAAACAAAAGTTGAGGAGGATGAAACCCGAGACGTCCTTAAAAATAAAAGAAGAGGTAAAGAAACAATTTGACGCTGGTTTTTTGGCTGTCGCTTGGTACCCGGAATGGGTTGCCAACATTGTACCAATCCCTAAGAAGAATGGGAAGGTACGAATGTGCGTAGATTATCGGGACCTGAATCGAGCCAGTCCCAAGGACAATTTTCCTCTACCATACATCGTTATCCTTGTGGATAATACGGCCAATTTCGCTCTATTTTCCATCATGGATGGGTTCTCCGGTTACAATCAGATAAAAATGGCGTCAGAGGATATGGAAAAGACTACCTTCGTCACCCTGTAGGGGACGTTCTGTTATTAGGTGATGTCCTTTGGATTCAAGAACGCCAGGGCAACTTATCAACAAGCTATGGTGGCTTTGTTCCATGATATAATGCACCGAGAAATCGAGGTCTATGTGGACGACATGATCGCCAAGTCTAAGACCGAGGAGGAACACCTTGTTGGATCGAGTGGCCTCAGAATAATTAAGAAGGGGGGTTGAATTAATTATTTATAAACCTTTACTAATTAAAAATTACTCTTTTAAGGCTTTTAGTAAATTGTTAAGAGAATGAGGAGTCGAAGAGAAACTTAACAGAAAGTAAAAGCGGAAATTAAATGCACAGCGGAAAGTAAAAGAGTAGGGAAGAAGGAAACAAACACACAAGAGTTTTTATACTGGTTCGGAAACAACCCGTGCCTACATCCAGTCCCCAAGCGACCTGCGGTCCTTGAGATTTCTTTCAACCTTGTAAAAATCCATTTACAAGCAAAGATCCACAAGGGATGTACCCTCCCTTGTTCTCTTTCAACCTGGTGGATGTACCCTCCACTAGAACTGATCCACAAGAGATGTACCCTCTCTTGTTCTCAGTCAAACCCAAGTAGATGTACCCTCTACTTGTACCACAAAGGATGTACCCTCCAATGTGTTAAGACAAAGATCTCAGGCTGTTACACCTTTGATACTTTGTGAATGGGGATACAAAAGAATTCTCAGGCGGTTAAACCTTTGAACGCTTGTGTATTAGGAAATGGGAAGAATCAAAAGAATTCTCAGACTGTGTCGTTTTGAATTCTTTGACAAGGGAGAAGGGAGACACAAAAGAATTCAGGCGGTTAGGGAAGAATCAAAAGAATTCTCAGACTGTGTCGTTTTGAATTCTTTGACAAGGGAGAAGGGAGACACAAAAGAATTCAGGCGGTTAGTCCCTTGCTCTTTTGAAAAAGAGAGAAGAGAGACACAAAAAGAATCCAGGCGATTAGTCCTTGGCAAATTCTTTTTGGCAAAGGGAGAAGAGAATAAAAAAGATGAATAGCACAAGTTTTCAAGGTTTAGAAAACCAGAAAACTTCAGAAAACTTTTGGTACAAAGAAGAAGAAGAAGTTTAAAGAGATTCAAGGCTTGTAAAGGATTGTAAGAGATTATTGTTAGAAAGATTGATTTAAAATGCAAAACAAAGCCTTGCTTTTATAGACTCTTCATGTCTGGTCAAGAAGACCATTCAGAAGAGTTATAACTTTTAGAAAAACTTAAAAACCATTTGAAAAAGTCAAAACCTTTTTGAAGAGTTACATCTTTAGATTTTTCAGAAACAAACATTGGTAATCGATTACCAAATATGTGTAATCGATTACACAAAGCTTTTGAGTGAAACAATGTGACTCTTCACTTTTAAATTTGAATTTCAACGTTCAAGGACACTGGTAATCGATTACCAAAACATTGTAATCGATTACATCCTTTTGAAAATATTTGGAACGTTGTAAATTCAGTTTGAAAACATTTTCAAACTCATTTTGCTACTGGTAATCGATTACATCTATATGGTAATCGATTACCAGAGAGTAAAAACTCTTTGGTAAAGGTTTTGTCAAAAACTCATGTGCTATTCAAAGTTGTGAAAAAACTTTTTAATACTTATCTTGATTGAGTCTTTTCTTCATTCTTGAATCTTGAGTCTTGAATCTTGATCTTTATTCTTGAGATCTTGAATCTTGAAACTTGATTCTTGATTGTATGCTTTCTTCTTGAGTCTTGAATTCTTCTTGATTCTTGAACTCTTGACTTGTTCTTGATTCACTTGAGATGTTCTTTGATTCACTTGAGTTGTTCTTTGATCTTTTGAGCTTTTTGTTCATCACCTTTGTCATCATCTTTTGTTGTCATCATTGTTATCATCAAAACACCTTTGAATCATTGTTGATTCACCATGAAGCTTTGCTTCCTCACACCTTGTCAACTTGCGGAAGTTGTTCGAAAGGCTTAGGAAGTATCGATTGAGGTTAAACCCCGCTAAGTGCACCTTCGAGGTCAAGTCAGGGAAATTACTGGGTTTCATCGTAAGCCAGAAAGGGATAGAGGTGGACCCCGAAAAGGTGAAAGCCATCCTTGAAATGCCAAAACCGCGTACTGAGAGGCAGGTCCGAGGTTTCCTGGGGCATTTGAACTACATTGCCAGATTCATATCACAGCTCACCGCTATCTGTGAGTCGTTGTTCAAACTCTTACGCAAAAATAATCCGTCTGCTGGAACGAGGACTGTCAAGAGGCGTTTGGAAGGATCAAAGAGTGCCTCATGAACCCTCCTGTGCTTATGCCGCCGGTGCCCGGAAGACCTCTCATCTTGTATATGACAGTTTTGGACGAGTCAATGGGGAGTATGCTGGGGCAACATGACGAGTCCAGGAAAAGAGAGCGCGTCGTCTACTACTTGAGTAAGAAGTTCACGGCCTGTGAAATGAACTACTCCCTGCTGGAAAGAACGAGTTGTGCTTTAGTCTGGGTGTCCCACCGTCTAAGACAATACATGTTGAGCCATATCACCTGGCTGATATCCAAGATGGACCTGGTCAAGTACATCTTTGAGAAGCCTGCTTTAACGGGGCAGATCGCCCGGTGGTAGGTTTTGCTATCTAAGTTCGATATAGTCTATGTCACCCAAAAGGCGATAAAGGGAAGCCCCTTGGCGGATTATTTGGCTCAGCAGCCTCTCAACGACTATTAACCCATGCATCCCGAGTTCCTAGATGAGGACATCATGGCCTTGTTTGAGGAAAAGCTAGAGGAGGATCGGGACAAGTGGATCGTGTGGTTGGATGGAGCGTCAAACGTTCTAGTCCATGGTGTTGGGGTATCATTGGTCTCTCAGGACAATCAATGTATACCTTTCACAGCCAGGCTGGGGTTCGACTGCACCAACAATATGGCTGAATATGAAGCATGCGCCTTGACTGTCCAGGCAGCAATTGACTTCAATGTCAAACTACTCAAGGTGTACGGAGACTCAGCGCTGGTGATTCACCAGCCGAGAGGGGAATGGGAAACTAGAGACCACAAGCTGATACCCTACCAGGCCTATATCAAGGAATTGGCTGGTTTCTTTGATGAGATCTCCTTCCATCACGTTCCCTGAGAGGAAAATCAAATGGTGGATGCGCTTGCCACGTTAGCGTCCATGTTCCAGCTAACACCGCATGGAGACCTACAGTACATTGAGTTCAGGTGTCATGGCAGACTCGCACATTGTTGTCTGGTGGAAGAAGAGCAGGACGGTAAGCCTTGGTATTTCGATATCAAGCGATACGTTGAAAGCAAAGAGTACCCACCGGAGGCTTCCGACAACGACAAAAGGATGTTGAGGAGATTGGCAGCCGGCTTCTTCGTGAGCGGAAGCATACTATACAAGAGAAACCACGACATGGTTCTGCTACGCTGCGTGAACGCTAAGGAATCTGAGAACATGCTGGGGAGGTCCATGAGGGCTCTTTTGGTACGCACGCTAATGGGCACGCCATGGCTAGGAAGATCTTAAGGGCGGGCTACTATTGGCTCACCATGGAGAGCAATTGTTGTCTCCATGTGAGAAGGTGTCACAAATGCCAGACGTTTGCAGACAATGTCAATGCTCCGCCCTTGCCTCTGAATGTCTTGGTCGCACCGTGGCTGTTTTCCAAGTGGGGAATAGATGTGATTGGGGCCATAGAGCCCAAAGCTGCGAACGAACACCGTTTCATCCTAGTGGCGATCGATTACTTCACAAAGTGGGTCGAATCCACGTCGTACGATAGCGTCACCAGGAGTGTGGTGGTCAGGTTCATTAAGAGGGAGATCATCTGCCGGTATGGTTTGCCGAGGAAGATTATCACGGACAATGGCACCAACTTGAATAACAAGATGATAGGGGAAATGTGCGAGGAGTTTAAGATCCAACATCATAATTCCACACCGACCTAAGATGAACGGCGTCGTGGAGGCAGCCAATAAGAATATCAAGAAGATTATCCAAAAGATGACCATGTCATACAAGGATTGGCACGAGATGCTCCCATTCGCATTACATGGTTACCGAACCTCAGTGTGCACGTCAACCGGGGCAACACCATTCTCATTAGTATATGGAATGGAAGTTATGCTACCATTTGAGGTGGAAGTCTCGTCATTAAGAATCTTGGCGGAATCCGGATTAAAGGAATCGGAGTGGTCCCAAGCACGTTTCGATCAACTTAATCTCATAGAAGACAAGCGTTTGGCCGCCATGAGTCATGGGTGTTTATATCATAAACGAGTGAAGAACGCTTTTGATAAGAAGGTACGCACACGCAGGTTCAGTGAAGGGGACTTGGTGCTGAAGAAAGTCTCCTAAGCTCTGGAAGACAACAGAGGAAAGTGGGCCCCGAACTACGAAGGGTCTTTCGTTGTAAGAAGGGATTTCTCCGAAGGGGCCCTGGTGCTCACTAACATGGATGGCGAGGAGCTACCTTCACCCGTGAACTCCGATGTTGTCAAGCGATACTACGCTTAAGATCTGGGGCAATTGAGGAAGTCGCTGCATGTTTTTATTTTTTATTTTTGTGTGTTCATCTTGGTTTCCCCCAGGGATTCCTGTCCTTTGTAATTTTCTCATCGCAGTCTTTTAAAAGAAAAGAATGTAGGATTGAGGTTCCGGTCCTCGCTTTGTGCTTTAAAAGATGTGTAGTATTTGATAACCTGAGCCTTTTCGCTCAGTCCATGGGATGCCCCAAGCGCTTAATTAAAACTGAACCCGATCAGCTTTCGCTAAAAAGATTACTGCATTTGAAAAACACTCATGCATACGCATACACATACATATTTGTTATCTTATGACAGAAGCAGGATCGTCTTAGGCGATGGTCAAATACCGAGCCAAATCCAAAGACACAGACAAATCGAGGTAAGAGGTAACGCGGCCATGATTTTCTACGCAATGTCATGTCCTGCTTTCAGGTACTCAGGGACGGACGCGAGTAGAGGCTAGGCCCATGATCGAAGGATCATCGTCCCATGTCCAGCTCCAGACAAGCAGGAAGCGCTGCTGGGAGGCAGCCTAGTATCCTTTAAATTCCAGTTATTATTACCGTTGTGTCTTTAAGGTAATGGTCGGATGCCTAATTTACCCTAAGGGGGTTCGAGTAAGCGGACGCTGACCCATAGCGACCCCTAGAGAGCGCGTACCTGTGTTTTTTTTAATAAAAAAATGTGCAGGGTTAGCCCGCCTGGGCGAGCACCCCTGCACCTGAAAACATAAAAACGAGGGGAGGGTGAGTTTCTCTCCACCCAAAACTCCCCTCCCTCATTCAAAAACGCAGCACCCATGGGTTTTGCAGGTTTTCACCCCTAGGCCACCATTTTTGCGCCTTTGCTTCCATTTTTAGTATCTTTGGTCACTCCATGCAAGTAAGTGCACTATCCTTTGGTTTCTAGCTTTCCATTGAAGCCTTTTATGCTTTGAATTGTACATAATTTGACCAATTCCATGAGACAATTTGGGGCAAGTTTATGCTTTGATTATTTGAATTGGGGGGTTGTAGGGGATGGCCTTAGGCCTAGGTTGTGTTCTGAAATGATGGGGCAAGCCACATTGCCCCCATTCCCTTGTTGTTGGTACCCAAAAGTGCGCCCACCAAGTGCTAGGTGAAATGCCTCAATGTTCTTTTCACCTAAGTTTGTGAATATGACTTTTAGATTGGATTTGTGCATGTATGAGTACCATTTTTGGGATGCGGACAGCTTGCGAAAGTTAGGATAAATGCCAAAACATGACTTAGGCTTAGGGGCCCAAGCCTTTGATTTTTTGAAATGAAAGAAGGCATGAAAGTGAAAGCATGTTGGTGAGGTTTCCCCTTTAGGCCAGCACTTGGTTTGGGCTGCACCATGTTTTCTTTGTACCTAGATGGTATGAAAATGTTGTTCACCATGTACATGTGTATGTTGAATAGGTAGCTAAATGCTTTGCAAATGTGCATATGTGTTGAAAATAGCACGAAAATGCTTCTCAAAATAGGAACATATGATATGAAATTGCCTTTCAAGAATGTGAATGAGTAGTACAAAAATTGCTTTTCCAATGAAGGTGCGACATGAAATTGTTTTCAAATGAGTGTAAACATGCGCGAATATATAACATGAAGTTGCCTCTCAAATGTATGAACATTTATGTGAATGAAATGTGAACATATAGCAAAAAGAATGGGGTAGGTAGGTAGCAAAAGCCTTGGAAAATATGTATGGATACTTTGACACATAGCGTAAGGAATTTCTTTGCAAAAAAATGAAAGTAGGTGCATCTTATAGGATGTCGTTCATTGAGGGAAAGATAGGTATAAATGTATGAATATCCTAGGAGAACCCGCGCATTAACGCGTAAGCATTCCTTTCAAAATTTATATGGATATTCATGCTTTGTTGGAAAAAGGGTACGCTGTTTGGCTTGATCTGGCTTTCATTTCAATTAAGTTTTCTTGAACTAACTTTCCAAACGTTTTTGCAGGAAATGGCTCCAAAGAAACTCTCCACGAAGAGGTCTAGAAGAGACGCCACAAGAGAAGGGTCCAGTGCCGCCCTCGAGTTTGATAGTCATCGTTTCCGGAGTGCTGAGCACCAGCAGCGCTTCGAGGCCATCAGAGGATGGTCGTTCCATAGGGAGAGGCGTGTCCAGCTCAGGGAGGATGAGTATATGGACTTTCAAGAGGAGATAGCTCGCAGACGTTGGACACTGCTGGTGATTCCCATGGCCAAGTTTGACCCTGAGATAGTCCTAGAGTTCTATGCTAATGCTTGGCCCACAAAAGAGGGAGTGCGAGACATGCGTTCGTGGGTAAGGGGTCAGTGGATTCCCTTTGACGCAGATGCCCTCAGCCAGGTCCTGGGTGACCTACTAGTTTTGGACAAAGGCCAGCAGTGTGAGTTCAGCCAGAGGAGGAACGGGGCCAATGGGTTCGATGAGGAAGCCATTGCCCAGCTGTTGTGCACGCCGGGGCAGGATTTCGCTCGGACCGCTGCAGGGAGGCGGGTGTGGATCATGCGCACCAGCATGACCACTTTGACCCAGACATGGATGACATTACTGCTCAGCAATGTCTTGCCTAGCAATCACAACTCCGATCTCCCTCTGCCTAAGTGCTAGTTGGTGTATGCCATCTTGACACGGATGAGCGTCCACGTGGCCCAGGTGATTGCTGACTCCATTTATTTGTTTGCAGGTATGGCGCCTACCAGGCACCCTCTGGACCTAGATAAGTCCAATAGGGCCCTAGGGTTTCCGGCGCTTATCACGGGCCTCTGCCAGTTCTACGGAGTTCCCGTCACTCCCAGTAAAGTAATCCGACCGCCGATCATCCGGGCCTTCATTGAGAAGTACTGCACGCCTAGGCAGGCGCAGGGTGATCCACATCAGGCTGCAGACGCACCGCCACCACCTCGGCAGGCCGATCCAGCTGGGTCACTGGGCGTGAAGTGTTATCTACAACATTTGGTTCACCAGCAGGTGGCCAACCACCGTGGGTAGGTGCAGATACACGAGTATCTCTATCGGTTCAGCCTCAACCAGCAGGGGCAGGGTTCCGCCCCTTTTGCATGCTCTACTCGGGAGCAGTTTGGGGCTGAGGTTGCATGGCCTAGAGACTGGCCTGATGTCCGGGCAGGGGAGGAGCCTGCAGGATCCCCCAGTGAGCCAGATGAGTCCCATATGGATGAAGATATGACTGACTAGCTTGGTTTCTTGGGAGGGAGCGGAGCCATGTGACCAAGGTCACCATACTTTTGTTATTAACATTACTATTTTCTGTCATTGTCTATGTTGTTACTAACATTACTGTTTTTGTTTATGCTAAAATTTGGCATTATGGCTCTCAGTTATTTCGTCACCGTTTTTTTTGCGACTTATCATTTCGTGCGTTTTTCATTTACTTTGTGGTTAGACGTAAGTAGGTAGTGTGCGCCCTCATCCGCACGACCTTTTTAGAGAGAAAAACAGAAAAAAAAGAAATAAACAAATGATAATAACTTAAGAAAAAAAGAGAGAAAAAAGAAAAATAATTTGTCTTGCTAAAAAAACAACATGCTTTTGAAAAGAGATAACTTCCAGCTTTTCTTTGAAAAAAAAATTCATTGATCATAACCAATTTTTGAAAGAAAATGTGTGTAATACACATGAAGAGTGAATGCTGTGAAAATTTTCCCGAATGCCCAAAATAGACCCAGATGAATTCATGAATTGATAAAAGAACATATTTTGGAAACACTGGGTTGACTTAAATAGAGAAAATGAATCCTGAGCCCTAGTGTCACATGACCATAAAAACTTGATGCTTGAGTGTCCACATGGGTGCATGCATGACCAATTTTGCATAAAATTTCCTAATCATCATTGTTGCATGTGTATCATGGAAATAATGTGCGATATCCCCTTTATCCCCGAACCGTTGGCCAAACCCTAACAGATATCATGTCCAGTTGTTCTACAAGCCTTGAGCCAAAATCCCAACTTACCATAAACCTTGACCCAGGGTGAGAATGTCATTCCTTGCCCTCAGAAGAAAAGAAAAAAAAAGTTCCCAATCAAAAGAGCGGGAGAAAAGAAAAAAAAGAAAGTTCTCAATCAAAAGAGCGGGAGAAAACTAAAAGAGAAAAATCCCAATCAAAGATTGAGAGAAAGCAAAAAAGAAAGAAAATTCCAGATCAAGGATTGGAAGAAAACAGAAGAAATATGCAAAAAGGTCTTTGGACCAGACAATATCTGAACAATACAGAATTGTCACCAAGTAAACGAAAAAAGAAAGAAAACCACGACCAAAAGTGGTCCTCTCCCTTTGATTGCGAACCAAAATCCTGTGCGTCGGTGGCTTGTTCACCTCATACTAAACAAAAACAGCAAAGGAAAAGGCCAAGAACACTCAAAGCCAAAATTCCCACGAAGAAACAAACCATTCCCAAGAAAAAATCCTATTGATCCACGATCACGCATGTAATCGTTGATTTGATAGGAAATGATTTACAGAATCAAAGTCATGACATATCTATGGTTCGGAATTAGGATAAAACACTTACCTGTGTGAGGTTGATACACTTTGAGTGATTTTCTTTTATTTTTGTTGAACCCAGTGTTTCCTCTAAATGGTCATTTAGAAACGAAATGCTAACATCCAATATCTCATTTATGGTTATGAGAAAATTTCATCAGCATACTCTCCTTCCCCGATAGACACATTGTTTTTCATCCAAAAAAGCATATGTTGCTCTGATCAGTTGGAAGTTTTGTCTCTTTACTAAAGCATGTTCACATTTTAGTGAAGAAAACACCGAGACTATTTTAGTCTCACAGTTATCAAGAACTACGTAGGTCCGAGTTCCTCATCACAAATTAAGGATGCGTAGGAGCAAGTGCCTTGCTTTTGTCGGCCACCCCACAATCTCTGTCAAGCACCAGACTACCTCTGTCAAGCACTAACCCGTGAGGTTAGGGGGCAGGCGGAAATACTCAAGTGGTTATCCGTATACACATTCTTTCGCTATCTGTAAGACTCAATGCCTGATAGCATGCAGAGACTAACGTCGTCTTCTGCACCCTTTTGTCAACCAAAGGCAAGTGAGCCCGTTGACACGTAGAGACTAGTGTTGTCGTCTGCACCTTTGTCATCCAGAGACGGCGAGTCCGATGACATGCGGGGGTACCTTATGGTTATCCGCACCTATTGTCAACCAGAGGCAAGGGAGACCGTTGATACGCGGAGATTTACGTCATCTTCCACACAGACTACCTCTGTCAAGCACAAACCTGTGTGGTTAGGGGGCAGGCGGAAATACCCAAGTGGTTATCCGTATAAACATTCTTTCGCTATCTGTAAGACTCAATGCCTGATAGCATGCAGAGACTAACGTCGTCTTTTGCACCCTTTTGTCAACCAGAGGCAAGCGAGCCCGTTGACACGCAGAGACTAGTGTTGTCGTCTGCACCTTTGTCATCCAGAGACGGCGAGTCCGATGACATGCGGGGGTACCTTATGGTTATCCGCACCTTTTGTCAACCAGAGGCAAGCGAGCCCGTTGACATGCGGAGATTTACGTCATCTTCCGTGCAGACTACCTTTGTCAAGCACTAACCTGTGAGGTTAGGCGGTAGGTGGAAATACCCAAGTGGTTATCCGTATAAACATTCTTTTGCTATCTGTATGACTCAACGCTTGATAGCATACAGATACTAACGTCGTCTTCTACACCCTTTTGTCAACCAGAGGCAAGCGAGCCCATTGACACACAGAAACTAACGTTGTCATCTGCACCTTTGTCATCCAGAGACGGCGAGTTCGATGACATGCGGGGGTACCTTATAGTTATCCGCACCTTTTGTCAACCAGAGGCAAACGAGCACGTTGACACGTGGAGATTTACGTCATCTTCCACGCAGACTACCTCGGTCAAGCACTAACCCGTGAGGTTAGGGGGCAGGTGGAAATACCTAAGTGGTTATCCGTATAAACATTCTTTTGCTATCTGTAAGACTCAACACCTGATAGCATGCAAAGACTAACATCGTCTTCTGCACCCTTTTGTCAACCAGAGGAAAGCGAGCCCGTTGACACGCAAAGACTAACATTGTCATCTGCACCTTTGTCATCCAGAGACGGCGAGTCCGATGACACGCGGGGGTACCTTATGGTTATCCACATCTTTTGTCAGCCAGAGACAAGCGAGTCCGTTGACACGCGAAGATTTACGTCATCTTCCGTGCAGACTGCCTCTGTCAAGCATTAACCCGTGAGGTTAGGGGGCAGGCGAAAATATCCAAATGGTTATCCGTATAAATATTCTTTTGCTATCTGTAAGACTCAACGCCTGATAGCATGCAGAGACTAACGTTGTCATTTGCACCTTTGTCATCCATAGACGGCGGGTCCGATGACATGCGGGGGTACCTTATGGTTATCCGCACCTTTTGTCAACCAGAGGCAAGCGAGCCCGTTGACACGCGGAGATTTACGTCATCTTCCGCGTAGACTACATCTGTCAAGCACTAACCCGTGAAGTTAGGGGGCAGGCGGAAATACCCAAGTGGTTATCCGTATAAACATTCTTTTGCTATCTCTAAGACTCAGCGCATGATAACATGTAGAGGCTAACATTGTCTCCTACACCTTTTGTCGTCCTGACCTGTGAAGTTTGGTGACACGCAGGGTTACCTTATGGTTACCCGCACCTTTTGTCAACCAGGGTCAAACGAGCCCGTTGACGCACAGAGACTAACATTGTCTCCTACACCTTTTGTCGTTGTAACCCGCGAAGTCAGGTGACACGCGGGAATACCTTATGGTCATCCGCACCTTTCGTCAACTGAGGGGAACAAATTCGGCGGTATCAGGATGATGTTGGTCGTTCGGTGCTGATCATTTTCAAAATTTTTGCAGGGTTTTTGCTCTCGTTGTCCGGAAACATTCAAGCCCAACGACACACGAGATTCTTCTCTACTGGGCAGAGACGATCGGGTGCAATGGCGAAGGGAAGTGTTGTGGTCGTCCAACTTTGTCGTTTTCAAAACACTGAAGTTTGTTGACGCTTCTGATGCCTTTTCTTTTCTTTCTGAACGACAGGTTCCGCTGGCTGGGATATTGATCGGCCGAATGATGTTCCGCTCGAACGAAATTAGTGTCTTATCTTTACTTCCCTTTTATCTCCAATAAAAGACAAGTAAATAGGGGCAATTGTCATACCCTAATTTTGTCTGGGGACCATATGTTTGGTGGGATGCAACCTTCGCTTGGCCGCGTCGAGGTACTTAACACCCATCGTTAGGCAATCCATGAAGTTCTACGACATGTCGGGAGTCGAAAGGAAGCATTATTGCGCAATCCGTAAAGTTCCGTAAGATTTCAGAAGTCAAAGGGGGGATGGTTGCATAATCCGTAAAGTTTCGTGACATTACGGAAAGAAAACAAGTATCGTTACGTAATTCGTAAAGTTCCGTAACGTTAAAGAAAAAGAATTAGCAAACAAAGGCAAAGAGGGGTGTATTTAGTAAATAGGGGTGTGCAAATAGCCATCAGGCCCACTTGGACCTTCCAGGGTGTTCCAACAGAAGGCGGTGCCTTCTGGTGGAAGGAACCCAGCTCGCCTCAGCGAGCTAGGCGGCAACCACCTCCCTCTTTTCCCCTATAAATAGGGGAAAGAGGACAGAGCAAATTCGTTCAATCGTCCTGGTATCTGGGATTCACTTGAAATTAGTGAGAAAAATTGTTTTCGTGAAGAAAATCCAAGCCGAGGCGCTTCCGTAACGCTTCCGAGATGTTTCCGTGGGCGATTTCTGAAGGTTTTCCATCGTTCTTCATCGTTCTTCGTTCGTTATTCAGTCTTGAACCGGTAAGTTCCCGAAATCGAACCTTTCAATTCATTCTATGTGCCCTTAGTGGTCCCCACTTGTTTCGCGTGCTTTTATTTTTATTTCGTTTGCTTTCCGTACCCCCTTTTGACGTGTTTTAACCATTTATTTTAGTCGTTTTCTTGCCTAATAAAAAATAAAATAAATTCCCACCGATCATTTGAGTTGCAATATCTTTTAATCTCTGTTAGAATAAAATCTGACTGATCTTTCACGCTGTAACCACGTTTAAAACCAAAAAGAGGCAAAATAATAATATAATAATAAAAAATATCTTTAAATAAAATAATTAAAAAAAATCAATTTGATGTTTTTCTTTGGGATCACAAATCAAGCTTTTGTCATCACCTAAAAACCATTTTAAGGTCCAACGCCTTGGAATAATCCTCTTGGCTTTTATTAAACATGGAATTTTAAAAGCCTAAAGTCAACATATAACTTTGTCACCTCTTTCAAAAAATCAAGAGATCATTAATGGCCGAATGCCTTAATGTTTTCTCTCCTTTCAAAAGAATCGAAAGATTGTTTAATGGTCCAACGCCTTAAAACGACCTTTTGTTCAGTCAAAATATATCTTTCAAAAAAAGATAAAAAATAACTTAACCAACGTTTAGTTCTCAAAGAACTACGTAGGTCTGATTTCCTTACCACAATTGAGGAATATGTAGGAGCAAGGGAAACACCCTTGTCGACCACAAAAAGATAAAAAATACAAAAGGTATAAAAAGACATAAAAACGTAAAAGGGAAAATAAAACAAATCGAAATCATATTTGCACACATGATTAAAGGTTGTCGTCCCTTGTGACGGACGCGTGGGGTGGTAATACCATCCCCGTGTGTAAATACAACTCCCGAACCTTTCACACTTAAAGTTCGTAGGCCACACCTTTCCGGTTTTTCCGACGTTTTCCTCAAATAAACGTTGGTGGCGACTCCGCGAATTTTCCTTTCTTGGAAGACGCACCCGTGAGTCTCGCGTCGCCCTCTCGTCGAAGGGTAGGTTGCGACACACAGCAAAACACAAAAACTGAAACAGGGAAAGTGCTGAACAGAAAAACTAAAACAAAACACCACACTAAACAAAATAACAAGACACTAAATGACACTAACACAACACGAAAACTTAAAACAACTAAACATAAAACACGAATCACTAGCTATTATGAACCTTTGGACATTGCTCCCTGGCAACGGTGCCAAATTTGATCGAGGCCGTATCCGAATCAAATAAACATTAAAATGCAATAACTAGGAAGTGATCCTAGGTCGTTTCCCAACGAGCAATGATAAACCAAATATTCATAACAGATAGTAGGAAAATAGTAAAGAATTGGGGGGGGGGGGTTGTTTGCTTTTGTAAATTAAACAACGAATAGATGTGAATTCGAAAATAGCAGAATTAAAACATGTTGCTTCCCCTTGATTCACAAGCAAGTCTGTTATCCTAGGTTACGAGAGTTTATCCTTTATCAGTTCAACCACTTAATCCAACCCTAAATTAAATTACTAAGCGAAATTTAACATAAGGCATTCATTATGTGATTAAGCAGCACATACACCAATTAATCATGAACGATCATTAAGCATGAACGTAAATTAAGCGCAGAGACAATTAATCAAGCACTAAGTGATGCAATCCTACCCCCCAAGGGTATTGGATAGAAGACTCCAAGAAGATTGGGCCAAAGATGCAAGAGAAGGCCCTAGGGTTCTCATGAGCCTTAGGGTAGATTTCGCGCCCATGGGCTAAGTATGAGCCCACTTATCTTTGTACATATTAGATAAGGATGTCATTATGTTTGATCCTTGTATTTAGGGCTCCATATTGTAGGTAGGGTACCCAAGAAATATAGGATTTTTCAGCCCTTGTATTTTAAGGCACCTGGACTAGTTTTTGTATTAGGGGTAGTTTTGTAATTTCATATGCACTAAGTGAATATTTGATGTGTGTGGTTGGAAATAAATTTAATTGAATTGGTAGAAGCCCAATCCAATTAAATTTTAGAGGGGGAGGTGAGCATTTGCTTACTACACCCCATTGCCACATCATATAGTCACACTTTGTGCATGTCCTTCATGCTTTACATGCCTCATGACACCTAAGCACACTTAGTGGAGAATCTTGGAATTGATCTTGGATTTGTGGGCTGAACCATAACTAAAATTCACTAATCATAATTAGTGAAATTTTGGCTCCAAAGTTTGGCTTGGCAAATTCAATTTCAAATTCAAGTGAAATTTGAATTGAAATTCAACTTTCCCTCCAATTTTGTGTGACACTTAGGCTATAAATAGAGGTCATGTCTGTGCATTTTTTCAACTTTGATCATTTGAATATTAACTTCAGATCTCAAAGCTCTTTTAGAGCACAAAATTTTGTGCTCTTCTCTCCCTCTCCCTTCATTCATCTCCTTCTTCCTCCAAGCTCTTATCCATGGCCTCCTATGGTGGTGAGCTTCTTCTAGACTCATCTTCTCCTTGAAGTGGCGTCTCCTCTCTCTCTTCCTTCTCCATTCCGCTGGCATTTATCTTCCAAGAAGCAAAGGAATCCATTGATGAAGAAGATCCTAGGCCTACAAGCTCCAATGGAGCTTACATCACTAAGCATGCATGAATTAATAGCAACAAATACAGAGTAATTGGTGAAGAGGAAAAACTGAGGAGAATTTAATAGTAATAATAGAACCTCAAAGAGAGTTGTGCTTGATCCTCAAGAGAAAACAACACTGGAGACTTAGCCTTCCATTAATCAACAGAGAACGAAATTTTATTGCTAAAATGAAAAGTAACAACTGGAATTGCAAAACGAAAAAGTGTCTAAAAGAAGAAGAGAAGCCTAAAACTAAAGACGAAAGAGAAGAGAGCTCAAACTAGAGCCTTGGTGCTGTTATATATATTTTCAGCCCCAAAGCTTACAAATCTGTTTTAAGTCCAAGCCCATAAATAAAATAAAATCTAGACAAGATAAGATAAGATTTGATAAAATAAAATCTAGGTGAAATAAAATCTAAATAAGATAAGATAAGATCTAGATGAAATAATGTCTAGATTAGATAAAATCTAGATAAGATAAGATTTGATAAAATTGTCTGCTCTCTTCAAGTCCAAGCCCAATTCTGGATTCAAGCCCAATTGCTTATAATTCTCTTGAAATTAAATTAAAAACACAAAGTTAGTCCAATAGGCCCAAATGATAAAACTGCATAATTAATTTGACAATTAAGACTAATCAGTAATTAAAATGGTGCAAAAAGGGTTAAGAAAGAGGAGAAAATAATGGCACATCAGGGGAATAGAGGTGGACAAGGCAAAGATTGATGTAATTGAGAAACTTCCTCCTCCAATGAATATCAAGGGAGTGAGAAGTTTCTTAGGACATGTAGGGTTCTACAGGCGATTCATAAAGATTTCTTAAAAGTCACCAAACCACTTAGCAATTTGTTCAATAAAGATGTTGCTTTTGTGTTCAATGAAGAGTGCACGGAAGCATTTAATGCTCCGAAAACCAAATTAGTGTCTACTCCAGTAATTACAGCACCAGATTGGAGACAAGAATTTGAGTTGATGTGTGATGTGAGTGACTATGCCATAGGTGCAATTCTTGGACAAAGGAAATGAAATAATTTTCATGCTATATACTATGCGAGCAAGGTTCTAAATGATGCACAGGTGAACTATGCTACCACAGAAAAAGAAATGCTGGCAATTGTCTATGCACTTGAAAAATTTAGATCTTATTTGGTAGGCTCAAAAGTTATCATCTACACCGATCATGCGGCTATTAAATATTTGCTCAACAAGGCTGATTCCAAACCTATATTGATAAGATGGATCTTGCTGCTACAGCAATTTGATTTGGTAATTCGGGATTAAAAGGGATCGAAAAACATTATAGTGGACCATTTGTCTAGATTGGTGAATGAGGAAGTCATATCGAAAGAAGCTGAAGTTAGAGATGAATTCCCTGATGAACCATTATTCTTGGTGAGTGAGAGACCTTGGTTTGCCGATATGGCCAACTTCAAAGTTGCAGGAATCATCCCAAAGGACTTAACTTGGCAGCAGAGGAAGAAACTCCTACATGATGCCCAATTCTATATTTGGGATGATACGTACTTATTCAAGATAGGAGCTGACAATCTCCTACGAAGATGTGTGACACAAGAAGAGGCCAAGAACATATTATGGCATTGCCACAACTCTCCATGTGGTGGCCATTATGGTGGAGATAAGACGATGACCAAGGTTTTGCAATCTGCATTCTTTTGGCCCACGCTTTTCAAAGATGCTCGCCAACATGTGCTACACTGTGATCAATGTCAGAGGATGGGGGGTATATCAAGAAGAAATGAAATGCCTCTACAGAATATTATTGAGGTTGAGGTATTCGATTGCTGGGGGATTGATTTTGTAGGTCCATTCTCTTCGTCTTTTGGCAATGAATATATACTAGTGGCTCTTGACTATGTCTCTAAATGGGTTGAAGCAGTGGCTACCTCGAATAATGATGCTAAGACGGTGGTAAAGTTTCTGAAGAAGAACATTTTCTCAAGATTTAGGGTGCCCAGAATTCTGATTAGCGATGGAGGCACACACTTTTGCAATAATCAGCTACAAAAGGTGTTGAAGCAATATAATGTGACACACAAAGTAGCATCACCTTATCACCCCTTGACCAATGGGCAAGCAGAAGTATCGAACATGGAATTGAAAAAGATTTTGGAGAAGACTGTAGCTTCTACTAGAAAGGACTAGCCTATCAAACTAGATGATGCTTTATGGGCGTACAAAACGACATTCAAGACTCCAATAAGATTATCTCCATTTCAGATGGTGTATGGCAAGTCTTATCACCCGTTGTCATCTCAACTCTTCTTCTTCTCCATTCCACTGCCATTAAAATTCAAGAAGCAAAGGACTTTATTGATGAAGAAGATCCAAGGCCTACAAGCTCCACATGGAGCTACATCACTAGTGGAGATGGAATATAAAGCATACTAGGCTATATAAAGAAATGGTAAAAAAGTATCATGATAAAAAGCTGCTCAAGAAGGACTTTCAACTAGGACAACAGGTGTTGCTTTTCAACTCAAAAGATCCTCGCAGGACATGGGTAGTGAATGAACAAAGGTTGAAGCAATATCATGGTGGAGCTATGGAAAGATTGAACACTATTCTACACTTCAAACCAGAATAATAGGAAGATGCGTCAAGCTAATGACGTTAAAAAGGCACTTACTGGGAGGCAACCTAGCTTTTCTTTCCCTTTTCTCCTTTTCATTTTGTATCTCATGCATGTAGTTCGGATAATTGCTTGCGATTGTGATTAATTTTTCTGTAAATAGCGATGAATGCGCTAAGCGTGCCTGCTTCACTTAGCCAGATGATCGCGCTAAGCCAACCATTTCGCGCTAAGCACATTCATCCCTGCTGATGAACATAAACGATCTCGCTAAGCGTGTTTGTGTGCTAAGCATCATTAGTGTTTCAGACACTTAGATTTTTTTAAAAATTTTTGGATCAGTGCTTAGCCTGACCACTTTGCTTCAATTTTTCAACCTTTGAATAAGGCTGCTGCGCTAAGCCCTTGTTATGTTCATGGAGGTTGAGCTAAGCGTGCCCTGCTGTGCTAAGATCAACTCTCTTACTATTTTTAAGCTTTTGTAATCAGGCTAAGCACGTCCTATTTGTAACGACCCACCTAGTCGCTATGGTATCCACACTCTAATATTCGATGATTTCAATTTTTTTTTTAGAAAAAGAACTTCCTTAATTTTTGAATATGAAAATAGAAGTGATTTTGTCACAACATAAATTCATCCAACAACACGCCATTACTTAAGTGAATATGCATAATTACATACAAACAATAATTCGGTACATGTCATACACATAACGAAAATTAAATATGTTCATAGATATAATTAAAAATCCTAGTTTTACATCTTTAACTCAACAAAATAAAACTTAAAAATCAAAAACGGAGGAGTTGATTACAAAACACAACTCTCTCCCAAAATAATGCCAACGTCATCACGTCGGCTCTGCGGCTCCTCACCAGAATCTTACTTCCTGTACCCTGCCACTGTCATTCTGCTCCCACGAACAAGGTTCGTGATCATCACAGGTATCAACCACATGATACAAAATTGCAAGGGTGAGTTTATTATAAAAAGAACCAATACCAATTCCAAATAACCATAATTAGCCAGGAACATAGGCAAACATGATGAGCATACACAACAATCATTATTCAACACTCATATCCAACAAATATTCATCATCCACATCCAACAATTACTCATCATCCATCCATGGATCCAATCAAGACTGCACAAAGGTGTTTCGAGACCACCCGGTTGTGCATGTAACAGCCCCCCTCCCATAGGTGATCAGCCTGGGAGTCCAAAGGTGTGTCGAGACCACCCGGTTGTGCACGAAACACTTGGCCACAGTTGCTCTATTTCCTGTGTCGTATGAGCTATGATCACGGCCAAAAGTAAGTGCCAAATACCA
The DNA here is from genome assembly GCF_000004515.6 of Glycine max. Lineage (NCBI taxonomy): Eukaryota > Viridiplantae > Streptophyta > Magnoliopsida > Fabales > Fabaceae > Glycine > Glycine max. The sequence continues at coordinate 18,966,465 of NC_038255.2, read as the reverse complement.
TGGACCAATTAAAGCGCCTAAGCATCCCCTCAGAAATGCTCAGGTTCTCTAACCATGTTAGTTACCCACGTCTGGGCCATCCGACAAGGTCAGTGCACTCTACCCCCCATGACATACACTCCATACGATGTATGATCGTGGCAAAAAGCTAGTGCCAAAGACCCTGGAAGGTCAGTGCACAGTGCCCCCCACGATCATACACAACATCCAACGTATGAACGTGGCCAAAAGCTAGTGCCAAAGACCCTGGAAGGTCAGTGCATAGTGCCCCCCACAAACATACACAATATGCACATGCCAATGCATTTCCAACATCAATCAACATTCCATTTCCATGTCATTCACAACATAAATATCATCTCATCTCAATGACGTTATCAACAATAACAACAACCTCATTTCATATTCACATATTCATCAATAATAACAATTCATGTTGACATGGTCTTTATTAACAACGTCATCTCAAATCAATATCATCATAATTATAATTATCATCACATATCAATTAAAATCCTTAATAGCGACATCAACAACAAATCGCATTTCACACACACACACACACACACACACACACACACACACACACACACATATATATATATCGCATCCCATTAGTTAAAACGTAATTTTCTTTGAAGAAAAATCAGCATGCAACAGGGACAGGCAGATATCCTCATGGCTAGGTTCCCTGACCCTAACTATGGTGTTAAAACGGTAAATATTATAATAAACTCTCCTTACCTATCGTGAGCTACCCCACAGATTCCTCGTCGTGTCACTTGAAGATTCCTTTTTGTCCTTGCTTGTCGATTCCACGCAAGCCTCTACCATGACAAAATGAAGGAACCTTAGTATGGATTTTAGAAAACAAAGCTAGGAACAGTGCTCTGGATCAAACACCCAAATCACTACATGAAAGAGCTTAGAGCATTTCGGGTTTTACAGAGGAACATCATTTGGAAATTCCGACCACGCCAATGTGACCGGGGTTTAGTGTAGGTTACGAAAATAACATGCATTTCATGAAAAGGATAACGTTTACAAAGTCTCTTTCTCTAAGGTTTTTCAAAGGAAGCATAAGACATGCAATGGCGGTTCCAAAGTCAGAAAAGATGCAAAGACAAGATGAAACTAACAAGAAACAAGCGTAGAACCATGGTTACCTCGAAAGAAAATGAAAGGTAAGATTAGGGTTTCTTTCTCTACCAAAACCGCAAGCCAAGTTGGAAGATTCCGCTTCGGTTGGAGGATTCCTCTCGGTGTGGGGTTTCAATGGAGAACAACGATGGTTTTTGGTGGCTAATGGTGGTTGTGGGTGATGGAGAAAGTGCTTGGAACATTAGAAATGGCTTTGGAAGAAAGAAAGAAGAAGAAATGACGTTTTTCCTAAGCTACACGAAAGCAAAGGCTGAAGTGCTTAAATAAGAAATGCTCTCGGGAACGGAAGCTGTGAGCACACTCCAGACATATTCTCAAAGATCCCAACGGTCAGATCGTGGCCAAGTGTCTTGTCAAGCTGCAGACCAAATTTCGAGAAGATCCAACGGTTAAAGAAGGCTGGGTAGTGTTTTTACCGAGGCAGCTACATGTAGCTTCCTCAAGAAGCTTCATTAAGAGGCTTCTTCAAGAAGCTTCCCCGTGGCTTCTTTGAGAAGCTTTCTGAAGAGGCTTCTTTGAGAAGCTAGATCCTTATCTACCCACACCCTTTTATTAACTAAATTAGCCTCCTTGAAAATAATTACGGATGAAAATAACATAACAAATAATCAAACATCAAACATAATTACTAATATATATATATATATATATATATATATATATATATATATATATATATATATATATATATATATATATATATATATATATATATATATATATCAAGGTGTTACAACTCTCCCACCCTATTAGAAATTTCGTCCTCGAAATTTACCTTACTCAAACAAGGATGGGTGAGCTTCTCACATCTGACTTTCTAATTCCCATGTGGCATCTTCTCTTGATGCGCCTCCCCAGATCACCTTGACCAACAGAATCTCTTTCCCTCTTAGGTGTTTTGTTCGCCTATCCTCGATCCTCAAAGGCAATGTTTCATATGTCAAATTCTCCTTCACTTGTACATCATCCAATTCAATCACATGGGATGGATCATGGATATACTTACGGAGTTGAGACACATGAAAGGCATTGTGAAGATTAGAAAGAGACGGGGGTAGTGCAATTTGGTATGCCACAGGGCCAACTTTCTTAAGAATTTGGAAAGGACCAATTAAGCGAGGTGTGAGTTTTCGGGATTTCAATGCTCGACCAACCCCAGTCCATGGAGTGACTCTCAAGAATACATGATCACCAACCTCGAATTCCAGATCTTTCTTCCTCTTATCATGATAACTTTTCTGCCTACTCTGAGCAGTTCTCATCCTTTCCTAAATTAACTTAACTTTCTTAGTGGTTTGCTGTACCACTTCTGGTCCTAAGGTGAGGCCTTCTCCGGGCTCTAACCAACATAGGGGTGTCCTACACCTTCTACCATACAAAGCTTCATAGGGAGTCATGCCAATGGTAGAGTGAAAACTGTTATTATAAGTGAACTCTATCAATGGAAGAAAACTCTCCAAGCTTCCCTTCTGCTGTAAGACACATGCTCTTAAAAGGTCCTCCAATGACTGAATGGTTCGTTCAGTTTGGCCATCAGTCTGAGGATGGTAGGCTGAACTCAGTCTAAGCTTGGTTCCCAATGCTTTGTTCAAGCTCTCCCAAAACCTAGAGGTAAATCTAGGATCTCTATCAGATACTATGCTAGATGGCACACCATGTAACCTGACAACCTCACTTATATACAAGGTGGTCAACTTCTCCAAGGAAAATCTGATATTAATGGGAATGAAGTGAGCAGACTTAGTCAATCTGTCAACAATAACCCAGATAGAATCTAAACCTCTAGGGGTTCTAGGTAGCCCTACCACAAAATCCATGGAAATACTTTCCCACTTCCACTGGGGTATCTCTAAGGGTTGTAACTTCCCTGAAGATCTCTAATGTTCTATCTTAGCCTTCTGACAGACTAGGCTTGCATACACAAACTCACTAACCCCTCTCTTCATGTTGGGCCACCAAAACATCGTCTTTAAATCCTGATACATCTTGGTAGCACCAAGATGGATGCTCAAATTACTCCAATGTCCTTCCTCTAAGATCATCTTCCTAAGTTCAAGCACATTGGGAACACAAATCCTATCTTGAAGTCTCAAAACTCCATCTGATCCAACATTGAAACTATTGTCCCTTCTTGACTCTATAGCCTCTAACTGAGTCCTTAGAAAAGGATCAATCTTCTGACCTTCCCTGATATCACCTAGTAACTCACTAGTGATCCTCAAAGTTCCTAATCTTACACTATTAGGAGTAACCTCACATGCAAGACTAAGGTCTCTAAACTGTTCCAGGAGATCCATCTCTCTAACCATCAAGGAAGACATATGTAGAGATTTCCTACTCAAGGCATCAACCACTACATTGGCTTTACCGGGATGTGTCATACCCTAATTTCGTCCGGGGATTATTACTTGATGACATGCAACCTTTGGATAGCCGCTTTGAGATACTTGGCGTCCCTTGTTGCACAATAAATGAAGTCTCGAGACGTCTCAGAAATTTAAAGGAAGCAGGCTTGCGTGATCCGTGAAATTCCGTAATGTGGCGGAAGTCGAAAAGAGGTGTTTTTGTGCAATCCGTAAGTTTCCGTAACTTCTTCGAAAGCTAAAAAAGAGTAAATACATAATCCGTAAAGATTCGTAACCTTGCGGAAGAAAAATAAGTATCGTTATGAAATTCGTAAAGTTTCGTAACATTACGAAAAAAGAATCACAAAAAAAGGCAGGGGGTGTATTTAGTAAAAATGGGGGTGCAAATAGCAACCAGGCCCACTTGGGCCCTCCAGAAGATTCCTCCAGAAGGCTGTTGCTTCTGGAGGAAGCAACCTTGCTCGCCTGAGCGAGCTGGGCGGCAAGCTTCTCCCCTATTTTGCTATAAATAGGGGGAGAAGTGAAGAAGAAAAAGGTTCAGCCCCTTAGGCACTTCTCTCTCTCTCAATATAGCTGAGGAAAATTAGTTCCGTGAAGAAAATCTAAGCCGAGGCGCTTCCGTAACGTTTCCGTGAGTAATTACGCGAAGATTCTCGACCGTTCTTCAAGATTCATCGTTCGTTCTTCGTTTTCTTCAGTCTTCAACGGGTAAGTACCTCAAACCAAGCTTTTCAATTCATTCTATGTACCCGTGGTGGTCCACATTTTGTTTCATGTATTTTTATTCTCGTTTTCATTTACTTTTTATACCCCCTTTTGACGTGCTTAAGCCATTTATTTAAGTCATTTCTCGCCTAATTTAAAAATAAAATTAATTTCCACCGATCGTTTGAATTGTATCATCCGTTAAATTTGGTTAAAATGAATTTCGACCGTTCGGTCGTGCTGTAACCACGTTGGAAATCAAAAAATAGGTAAAATAATAATATAATAATCAAAAAATACCTTTTAGTAAAATAAAAGCGAAAGATCAATCGAACGTTTTCTCTTTGGGATTTCTCATTCTTAATTGAATTGACTAATAACTAAAGTGAAACTAAGGCTAAAATCAACTCGCCTAGTCAAGCTCGTCCACAAAAAATAGGGTTTTGAAAGTTTATCATCTCAGTTTTCTTATCAAGTAAAATGGATCATTTTTAAGGTCCAACGCCTTAAAATGATCACTTTTTAAGTAAAAAGAACCACTTGATTCACGCATAAGAAAGAACTACGTAGGTCTGATTTCCTCTCCAAAGGAGGGTACGTAGGAGCAAAAACCCCGCTTTTGTCAACCTCAAAAAATAAAAAGAGATAAAAGTTAAGGTAACACAAATTCCACAATTCTAAAAAATAGGTTGTTGTCTTTCGAGACAAATGCAAGAGGTGCTAATACCTTCCTCAAGCATAAATACAACTCCCGAACTTAGAATTTTTATTTTTGACCGGTTTCCTTCGGTTTTTCCGACGTTTTCCATAAATAAACGTTGGTGGCGACTCCGCGCATCTTTCCTCCTTTGGAAAGCGCACCCGTGAGCCTCGCCCTCGCTCGCCCGTGAAGGGCACGTTGCGACAGGATGGTAACTAAGCTCAAAATCATAATCCTTAAGAAACTCTAACCATCTCCTTTGTCTCATGTTCAGCTCCTTTTGACTAAACAAGTATTTAAGGCTCTTATGACCACTAAACACCTCGAACTTAGAGCCAAACAGATAATGTCTCCAAATCTTAAGGGCAAAAACTACAGCAACCAACTCTAGATCATGGGTGGGATAATTCCTCTCATGAGTTTGAAGCTGTCTAGAAGCATAGGCCACCACTTGGCCATTTTGCATCAACACTCTGCCTAAACCCATCTTTGATGCATCACAATACACCTCAAATGGTTCTCTCGGGTTAGGCAAAACTAGCACTGGAGCGGTTGTCAATCTTTCCTTAAGGGTTTGGAAACTATGCTCACATTGGGTATCCCACACAAAAGCTTGACCCTTACGAGTCAGTTTAGTTAAAGGTAGAGCCAACTTGGAAAAACCTTCTATGAATCTCCGGTAGTATCTTGCTAAGCCCAGAAAACTCTTAATCTCAAAAATATACTTAGGACTCTCCCACTTAAGAACAACTTCTATCTTAGAGGGATCCACAGCTATACCCCCTTGAGATATCACATGCCCTAGGAAACTGACTTTCTCTAACCATAACTCACACTTGGACAACTTAGCATTGAGTTGTCGGTCCTTAAGGGTATGCAACACAATCCTCAAATGTTCTTCACGCTCCTCTCTAGTCTTGGAGTATACCAAAATATCATCTATAAATACTACCACAAAACTGTCAAGGTAAGGGTGAAAAACTCTATTCATGTAGTCCATAAACACTCCTGGATCATTAGTCACACCAAAGGGCATGACTAGATACTCATAGTGACCGTAACGGGTCCTAAAAGCAGTCTTTGGTATATCCTCAGACTTCACTCGAATCTGATGATAACCCGACCTAAGGTCTATCTTACTAAACACACAAGCTCCTACCAGCTGGTCCATAAGGTCATCTATTCTAGGCAAAGGGTACTTATTCTTAATCGTTACCTTATTCAACTGGCGGTAATCCATACACAACCTCATGGTTCCATCTTTCTTCTTCACTAGCAACACTGGGGCTCCCCACAGAGATACACTAGGCCTAATAAACTACTTATCCAACAACTCCTCTAACTGTTTCTTAAGCTCAACTAACTCTATAGGAGACATCTTATAAGGAGCTATGGATATAGGTCCAGCACCAGGTACTAAGTCTATGGAAAACTCTATCTATTTCTCAGGTGGCTGTCATACCCTAATTTCGTCCGGGGATTATTATTTGATGATATACAACCTTTGATTGGCCGCTTCGAGATACTTGGCACCCTTTGTTGCACGATATGTGAAGTCCCGAGACGTGCTGAAAATCAAAAGGAAGCAAGCTTACGCGATCTGTGAAAATTCCGTAATGTGACGGAAATCGAAAGGAGGTGTTTTTCGCAATCCGTGAGTTTTCGTAACTTCTTCGAAAGCTAAAAAAGAGTAAATACATAATCCGTGAAGATTCGTAACCTTGCGGAAGGAAAATAAGTATCGTTATGAAATTCATAAAGTTTCGTAACGTTACGGAAAAAGAATTACCAAAAAAGGTAAAGGGGGTGCATTTAATAAAAAAGGGGTACAAATAGCAATCAGGCCCACTTGGGCCTTCCAGATTCTTCCTCTAGAAGGCTGTTGCTTTTGGAGGAAGCAACCTTGCTCGCCTGGGCGAGCTGGGTGGCAAGCTCCTCCCCTATTTTGCTATAAATAGGGGGAGGAGTGAAGAAGAAAAGGGTTCAGCCTTCTTGGCACTTCTCTCTCTTGAAATTACTGAGGAAAATTGTTTCCATGAAGAAAATCCAAGCCGAGGCGCTTCCGTAACATTTCTGTAACGTTTCCGTGAGTAATTACGCGAAGATTTTCAACCGTTCTTCGACATTCATCGTTCGTTCTCCGTTTTCTTCAGTCTTCAACTGGTAAGTACCTCAAACCGAGCTTTTCAATTCATTCTATGTACCCATGGTGGTCCACATTTTGTTTCATGTATTTTTATTCTCATTTTCATTTACTTTCCGTACCCCCTTTTGATGTGCTTCAGTCATTTATTTAAGTCGTTTCTCGCCTAATCTAAAAATAAAATAAATTCCCACCGACCATTTGAATTGTATCATCCGTTAATTTCTGTTAAAATGAATTCCGACCGTTCGGTCGTGCCGTAACCACGTTGGAAATCAAAAAAGAGGTAAAATAATAATATAATAACTAAAAAATACCTTTTTAGTAAAATAAAGCGAAAAATCAATCGGACGTTTTCTCTTTGGGATTTCTCATTCTTAATTGAATTGACTAATAACTAAAGTGAAACTAAGGCTAAAATCAACTTGCCTAATCAAGCTCGTCCACAAAAAAATAGGGTTTTGAAAGTTTATCATTTCAGTTTCTTACCAAGTAAAATGGATCATTTTTAAGGTCCAACGCCTTAAAAATGATCACCTTTCAAGTAAAAAGAATCGTTTGATTCACGCTTAAGAAAGAACTACGTAGGTCTGATTTCCTCTTTGATGAAGGGTACATAGGAGCAAAAGCCCCGCTTTTGTCGAACTCAAAAAATAAAAAGAAATAAAAGTTAAGGTAACACAATTTCCACAATTCAAAAAAAATAGGTTGTTGTCCTTTGAGACAAACATGAGAGGTGCTAATACCTTCCTCAAACGTAAATATAACTCCCGAACTTAGAATTTTTATTTTGACCGGTTTCCTTCGGTTTTCCCGACGTTTTCCACAAATAAACGTTGGTGGCGACTCCGTGCATCTTTCCTCCTTTGGAAAGCGCACCCGTGAGCCTCGCCCTCGCTCGCCCGCGAAAGGGCACGTTGCGACAGTGGCAGACCGGATATATCCTCAGGAAACACTTCCGGAAACTCTGTAACAACAAGGAGGTCACACATAGAAACCTTTGTCTCTACTTCCAGGCTAGACAAGATCATGTATACTTGACCATCTTCCTTTAAAGATGTCACAACTTGGTTGGCAGAGATAAACATCATATCCTTACTCACTCTAGAATCATCAAACACCACACTTTTATCAAAGCAGTTCAACAAGACATGGTTGGAAGATAACTAGTCCATACCAAGAATAACATCAATCTGGCTCAAAGGCAAACAAATCAAATCAATCAAGAATGTTCTACCAGAAATCTCCACAGGACAATTCAAACACACATAAGAAGTTAACACAGAACCACTAGTAGGGGTCTCTACCACTAGATCTATATTTAAAGAAGACACAGAAAGCTTAAGTTTTTCTACACACAAACAAGATATAAAGGAATGGGTGGCACTAGAATCAAACAACACAAGCAAAGGAATCCCATTTATGAAACATCTACCTTGGATTAGATCTTTGGATTTCGAAGCTTCAGCACCATTAAGGGTAAAGACTCTTCCCGTGGTCTTTGGATGTCTAGTTTGGTCATTCGGGCCTCCACCATTTTGCTCTTTTCTTGGGTCGTGAACAATCTCTTTGAGTGTATCCCTTTTGTCCACAATTAAAACATATTGCGCCTATATTGGGACAATTCGAGGAGATGTGCCCTGGCTTACCACACCTGTAACAAATGATATGAGTGGAGAAAGTATTGGGTTTGCTACCACAACCACTTGCAAATCCCCTAGCAACAGTCCTCTGATTTTCATGGCGGTTACCATATTGCTTAGAAGGAGTCAAATATGGTTTTCATCGATGTTGAGGCCCACTCTTTTTGTTCCTCATTGGACTTGTACTCCTATAATAGGCCGCCCTGTCTCGGGAGTCTTCATCCCAAATCAGACACATATTAACCAAAAGTGGGAACTGACGGACACCATGGTAATTCACATCTTGCTTCACTTCAGGTCGTAAGCCATTCAGAAACTTTACACACTTGGAACTCTCACCATCTCTCCCTTGATAATGGGGAAAGTACCTCACCAGCTCCTCAAACTTGGCCGCATATTCAGCCACAATCATACTTCCTTTCTTAAGCTCCAAGAACTCCATCTCCTTCTTGTTCCTAACATCCTCGGGAAAGTATTTCTCCAAAAACACTCTCTTGAAGACATCCCAGGTCACATCTTGACCTTCAGCCTCTAGGCATTGGCGAGTATTCTCCCACCAATACTCAGCCTCTTCCACTAGAGTATATGTACCAAAAGCAACCTTTTGCCTCTCCGGACATGCCATAACTCGGAAAATTTTCTCAATTTCCTTTATCCAGTTCTAAGCACCATCAGGGTTGTATCCTTCATTAAAAGAAGGAGGGTTGTTTCGTTCGAAGCGATCCAACCCTTGGTACTCAACAGCTCCACCAACTTCTCCTCTATTCGGATTCCCTATAGCCTGAGCTAAGGCTTGAACGGCATCCGCTATCGCACGATCATTCCGTCCAGCCATCACTCCCTATACACACCAGGGAGTTAGACGTGGAAGGATTACACACAAACAAAGAATCACACAACAATCACAACCATCACATATTCCTACTCAGTTACTCTTGAGAGTTGATGACTCGAGACATTAACACCCACTTTCCATCATTTGCATTTTCTGATTGCTTGCCATATCATTCCATTGCCCTTCACAAATTATACAGGTGGCCAGTCTGATAATCCGTGACCCGGCATTGAAATTCATGGTATAGCAGACATCAGAAAAACAAATTCAATATGACTATAACAATCAAATCTCTATAACTCATTAAAACACAACTAGTGAGTAAGTGATAATAGCAAACAACGAACATCAAACATCAGCAAACAACCAACACCAAGCATTCAACAAAACAACCAGAGAATGCACAGAAAAACATAGCAGACTCATAACTCACTGGCCGAAAGGTTCGACCTGCTCTAATACCACTAAATGTAACGACCCGCCTCGTCGCTACGGTATCCACACTCTAATATTCGATGATTTCAATTTTTTTATATAAAAATAACTTCCTTAATTTTTGAATATGAAAATAGAAGTGATTTTGTCACAACATAAATTCATCCAACAACACGCCATTACTTAAGTGAATATGCATAATTACATAGAAACAATAACTTAGTACACGTCATACACATAACGAAAATTAAATATGTTCATAGATATAATTAAAATCCTAGTTTTACATCTTTAACTCAACAAAATAAAACTTAAAACCAACTACGGAGGAGTTGATTACAAGACACAACTCTCTCCCAAAATAACGCCAACGTCATCACGTCGGCTCGACGGCTCCTCACCAGAATCTTACTCCCTGCACCCTACCATTGTCATTCTGCTCCCACCAACAAGGTTCGTGATCATCACAGGTATCAACCACACGATACAAAATTGCAAGGGTGAGTTTATTATAAAAAGAACCAATACCAATTCCAAATAACCACAATTAGCAAGGAACATAGGCAAACATGATGAGCATACACAACAATCATTATTCAACACTCATATACTACAAATATTCATCATCCACATCCAACAATTACTCATCATCCATCCATGGACCCATTCAAGACTGCACAAAATGATGCATGCACCTGACTCAACACTCAGATGCAATGTGGTACATACCAACAACAACCAAACCTCAGGAAATAGCCTAAGCGTGTCCACACGACACTCTCACTTAAGGAATTGTGCTGAGTTTGTCGAGACCACACGGTTGTGCATGTAACAGCCCCCCTCCCATAGGTGATCAGCCTGGGAGCCCAAAGGTGTTCCCTACCAGGTGACAAGCCCCCTAGTACAAAGTACACTTGGCCACAGTTACTTTATTTCCTATGTCGTATGAGCTATGATCACGGTCAAAAGTAAGTGCCAAAGACCATGGACCAATTAAAGCGCCTAAGCATCCCCTCAGAAATGCTTAGATTCTTTAACCACAGCTAGTAACCCACGTCTGGACCATCCGACAAGGTCAGTGCTCTCTACCTCCCAAGACGTACACTCCATACGACGTATGGTCGTGGCCAAAATCTAGTGTCAAAGACCCTGGAAGGTCAGTGCACAATGCCCCCCACGACATACATAACATCCAACGTATGAACGCGGCCAAAAGCTAGTGCCAAAGAACCTGGAAGGTCAGTGCACAGTGCCTCCCACGAACATACACAACATGCACATGCCAATGCATTTTCAACATCAATCAACATTCCATTTCCATGTCATTCTCAACATAAATATCATCTCATCTCAAAGACGTTATCAACAACAACAACAACCTCATTTCATATTCACATATTCATCAATAATAACAATTCATGTTGACATGGTCTTTATTAACAACGTCATCTCAAATCAATATCATCATAATTATCATTATCATCACATATCAATTAAAATTCTTAATAGCGACATCAACAACAAATCCAATTTCACACACACACACACACACACACACACACACACACACACACATATATATATATATATATTTCTTTCATGCCTGAGATTCACACTCACAGGTCTTCAAACAACATAAGTCAAACAACAACAAAAATATCATTCATCACAACACACACACACACACACACACACACACACACACACACACACACACACACACACATATATATATATATATCGCATAACATTAGTTAAAACATAATTTTCTTTGAAGAAAAATCAGCCTGCAACAGGCAGATATCCTCATAGCTAGGTTCCCTGACCCTAATTATGGTGTTAAAACGGTAAATTTTATAATAAACTCCCCTTACCTATCGTGAGCTACCCCGCGGATTCCTCGTCGCGTCACTTGAAGATTCCTTTTTGTCCTTGCTCATCGATTCCACGCAAGCCTCTACCATGCCAAAACGAAGGAGACTTAGTATGGATTTCAGAAAACAAAGCTAGTAACAGTGCTCTGGGTCAAACACACACATCACTACATGAAAAGAGCTGAGAGCATTTTGGGTTTTACAAAGGAACATCATTTGGAAATTCTGACCATGCCAATGTGACCGGAGTTCAGTGTAGGTTATGAAAATAACATGCATTTCATGAAAGGATAACGTTTACAAAGTCTCTTTCTCTATGGTTTTTCAAAGGAAGCATAAGACATGCAATGGCGGTTCCAAAGTCAGAAAAGATGCAAAGACAAGATGAAACTAACAAGAAACAAGTGTAGAACCATGGTTACCTCGAAAGAAAACAAAAGGTCAGATTAGGGTTTCGTTCTCTACCGAAACCACAAGCCAAGTTGGAAGATTCCGCTTCGGTTGAAGGGTTCCTCTCGGTGTGGGGTTTCAATGGAGAACAACGATGGTTTGTGGTGGCTAATGGTGGCTGCGAGTGATGAAGAAAGTGCTTGGAACTTTAGAAATGGCTTTGGAAGAAAGAAAGAAGAAGAAATGACGTTTTTCTTAAGCTACACAAAAGCAAAGGCTGAAGTGCTTAAATAAGAAAAGCTCTCGGGAACGGAAGCTTCGAGCACACTCCAGACATATGATCAAAGATCCCAACGGTCAGATCGTGGACAATTGTCATGTTAAGCTGCTGGCCAAAGTTGGAGAAGATCCAACGGTTAACGAAGGCTGGACAGCGTTTTTACTGAGGCAGCTTCATGTAGCTTCCTCTAGAAGCTTCATTAAGAGGCTTCTTCAAGAAGCTTCCCCGTGGCTTCTTTGAGAAGCTTTCTCAAGAGGCTTCTTTGAAAAGCTAGATCCTTATCTACCCACACCCTTTTATTAAGTAAATTAACCTCCTTGAACCTTTTATTAAGTAAATTAACCTCCTTGAAAATAATTACGGATAAAAATAAGATAACAAATAATCAAACATCAAACATCAAACATATATATATATATATATATATATATATATATATATATATATATTTGCTTAGCCTGAGTGTCATTTTGGTGAGGCTGAGCTAAGCGTGCCCTATTGCGCTAAGCTCAAGTCCTCTATTGTTTTAAAAATTATAGATTTAGGATAAGCCCAGCATGCTGCGCTAAGCCTAATTTGCATAAAAAAAAATTTTGTGTCTTCATGCTAAGCGCGTGGCTATCATGCTTAGCCCATGAGTAAATTTGCATAAGGTGCGCTAAGCCCAGCATGCTGCGCTAAGTGCCCAGTCCAGTTTTTAGTTTTATTTTTCTGTTTTTCATGAAAATAATCCTATTTAACCCTGTGGTTTGATCTTATTTCTTTCAGATGGCATCGAAGAAGAGAAAGGCACCTGCCACACCTTCCCAGGTTCGATATGACAGATCAAGGTTCACTTCTTCAAAGGCTTGGGAAAGGTACACGGACATAGTGGTGCCTAGAAAGATACTTCAAGAGAGAAATGTGGTGATATACCACACTAAGTTCGATGATTTCAAAGAAGAGCTTGAGAGAAGAAATTGGCATGAAGAGTTGACCAGCTTTGCAGAAGGCAACATTGATGTTGCCATTGTAAAAGAATTTTATGCTAACCTCTATGATCCAGAGGATAAATCACCAAAACAGGTGAGGGTTAGAGGTCATCCAGTGAAGTTTGATGAATATGCCCTCAGCATATTCTTGAAGACCCCTATGATCATTGAGGAAGGGGAAACACTATCTTCTTATTCCAGGTTCACACTCCTGAGGCTTGATCCTCAGGAATTGGTAACCAAGCTCTGTATCCCAGGGAGGGGGTTTGAGCTTAATGCTGATGGCTTACCATTGAAGATCCTCAGAAAGAACATAACTACCATTGCTCAGATTTGGAACGTGCTTTCTTTCTCAAACTTGGTCCCTACCTCACACACATCAGATATCACTCTGGATAGGGCCAAGTTGATTTATGGAATAATTCAGAGGATGGACATGAATGTGGGCTACTTAATTTCTCATCAGATCTCTATGATCGCCCAACATGACTCCTCTAAGCTTGGGTTTCCAACCTTAATCACTGCTTTATGTAAAGCTAGAGAAGTCACTTCTGATTCTAGGACACTGGAGAGTCTCAACCCCGCCATTAATTTGGCATATGTGAAGAAGAACTATTGGAATCTTGATGATCTAATAGTGACTTTCAGAGGGCCTAGGAAGGCCAAGGGGAAGAAATTGAAGACTCTCCCATCTTTTGAGGTTCCCTCTACCACATCAGCACCAACTTCTTCTACCCTAGGTACTTCTGCTCCATCACCAACTTCTTTCAGATTTTTCTTTTACACTAGAGATGCTACATGCCATGATGCAGAGCCTACACTGAGGGCAGGTCATTATTATGCAGAGCTTCCAGAGCTTGGGCCTACCATCTATCATGAGCATGGTAGACTTTCACATTCAGGTGGCTTTGTCAGGAGTCCAGCCTTCTCCTTCTAGAGGGGGTGGGACCTCCGCAACCCAAGAGCCTGAGCCCACAGAGGAGCATACACCAGTAGCAGAGGATGAACTCGCTTCTCTTGAGCCCTTTTCATTTTCTTCTGATTTAGTTGTGGCTCAGGAGGAAGTACCTTCACTAGTGCCTATTCCAGAGCCAACTCCTGCACCTATCTCTGAGGATACTCTGCTGTTAGCCATCTTATATGACTAACTTTTGTATAGGAAATTTTTTTCTAAAACTTGTGTAGTTCCCCAATTTATAGTTATTTTGTAGGAATTTGTATATAAATCTTGTTTTGTTTGAATAGCTGTCTTTAAAGTATCTCCCATATAATTTAATGATAAATTTTTCAAAATTTCAGGTCAAAAGAGGCTAAAATCTTGAAGTGCTAAAAGGAGCATTTACGCTAAGTGGACCCCGTGGGCTCAGCATGCATCCGACATTAAGCGCAGCTTCAGTGCGCTTAGCATGACTAGGGAATCTAGAAGAGCACAAGAATCAAGGTCGCGCGCTAAGCGCATGATTAGATTACTGAGCGAGACGTTTGTCTCTTGCCAGGCTCAGCGCACGATTGGCGCCAAGCCCAAATCCACTTACTCGCGCTAAGCATGACATCACGATTTTAAAGCCTATTTAAAGCCTGATTTGTCATAATTAGGGTATGACACAATGGATTTTGGAGACCAGAGCTGCATACTTTTGCACAAAATTCAAGATAGTGCTCTGGAGGCAGCAGAGAGGCAGCAGCTAAGCATGGAAGCTAGGGTTCATCACTTTGAGAGATTAGAAAGTGTTTAAGTGATTGTGAAGTGCCAAGAAGAGGAAGAGGGATCCCCCTTCTTGTGTAAGCAACAATTGCTCTGTACTTTCTGTCTCATTTGCATTAGGGTTCCTTGTATGGCTGGTTAAACACCTTAGTTGGGGATTTCTAAGAAACAGTTGATGTAATCACTTTTAATATCTAATAGATTGTGTTTTGTGTGTTCAATTCTTAATTACTGCATGCTCTTGATCTGATCATCCATTTATGTGTACTGTTAGGTGACTTTAGCATTGGGAAATATACTGTTGCCTTAGAACTTGATAGAAGCATGACTAAATAACTACATTACCAGGGATGGATTGTGGGGTTTTGGTTTTCTGAATATGTTGTGATGATAATTCTGTCTATGTTAAGCCTAGTCTTACAAGAGGGATCTACGGACGAATCTTAGGTAAAATGAGTCTAAACTTACGAGGGATTGAGGTTTAGTACTTTAGGCTACAACATAGAACACAAGAACATGATTAATTAGAGAAATATCCTCATATGCATCAACTTGTTTGTTAGAAAGACCCAACGATTTTTACCTATTGCTGTCAACTTTTACTTACTTGCATTTATTGTTTTTACCATAGAAGTAGGTTGTTTATGTTTTAACCTTTGATTATTCATGTTGTTCCAACAATGTCTTACTTCTAAAATAAACTCTGTCTAATAAGCAAGTTCCCTAATTTCGATACTCAGATCACTCTGTTTTAATTTTAAATACTTGATGACCCAGTGCGCTTTCTGCTATTTCATTTTCCTTGAATATATTTGTTGAAAAATTGGAGAAAAAGGAACCATATGGGAAATTGAACAAAGTATTTATAGCACCATTGCTGGGGAGCTTAATTCATTAGAAGAGTTCAATTCAGTTTTACGGCATTGCTCTATATTTTTCTCTTTGATTCATTGATTCTTTTTGTTCATATTTTAGCTACTGCACATTTTATTGATCTTTTGAACTGGATAATTGTTGTTCTGTTTCTCTTGTATGCAAAGAAGATCTACTGCAGGTGATTTGATCCCCATTGATTTGGAGATTAACGCTACTTGCAGGAGGCGCAACGTAGAGAGAATTAGAAATTTTTTGCAAGACTTAGAAGCAGCAGCTACTCCAGAAGAAGAACCTCGATCTTCTGAGGCGTCTTCTAGCTTACCTATTCTAGGGCAATCTCATACAGATTTTATTGAAGAAGTTATTATGGCTGAAGATCCAAGAAGAGTGACCCTAGAAGATTACTCAAGTTCCAGTGTGTCGTGATTCTTTTCCAGTATAGCATGGCCTAAGGTTCAGGCACAAACAATCACATATCCTCCTTCTTTCATACAACTGATTTAAAATAATCTGTTTCATGGTCTACCAAATGAAGACCCATACACACACTTGGCTACTTACATTGAGATATGTAATACTATTTGATTGGCTGGTGTGCCTAAAGATGCAATTCGATTGAGCTTGTTTTCATTCTCATTGTTTGGAGAAGCTAAGAGGTGGTTTCACTCATTCAAAGGCAACAATCTTAAGACTTGGGATGAAGTGGTTGAGAAATTTCTGAAGAAGTATTTCCCGGAGTCTAAGACTACAGAAGGAAAAACAGCCATCTCTTCTTTTCACCAATTTCCAGATGAATCCCTAAGTGAGGCCTTGGAAATATTCTGTGGTCTATTGAGAAAGACACCCACTCACGGATTCTCAGAATCAATTCAGCTCAACATTTTTATTAATGGGTTAAGGCCATAGTCCAAGCAGCTATTAGACGTTTCTACTGGGGGAAAAATAAAGTCGAAGACCCCCGAAGAAGCCATGAATCTTATTGAAAATATGGCTGCAAGTGACATTGCTATTCTCAGAGATAGAACCCACGTACCAACAAAGAAAAGTCTTCTGGAACTTACATCGCAAGATGCGTTGTTGGCACAGAACAAGTTGTTGTCCAAGAAATTGGAAGCATTGACCGAAACACTAAGTAAGTTGCCAACTCAAATACATTATGCACAATCTTTACCATCTACTATTTTGCAGGTTGCAGGGTGTGCCATCTGTGGTGAAGCTCACAATTCTGGCTGTTGTATCCCCAATGAAGAACGAACTCATGAAGTCAATTATATGGGGTACCAGCCAAGACAAAATTTCAATGCAGGTGGATATTCCAGGCTTCAGCATGGTCAGCCATATAATTCATAACAGGGACAACGGAGTAATCACCCTGGAAACCAGTTCAACAAAGACCATGGGTCGTCCATCTAACAGGCCACAACAACAAGGGCCTAGTCTCTATGATCAAACAATGAAGTAGGAAGAGACTCTAGCTCAATTTATGCAGGTTTCTATGTCTAACCAGATGAGCACGAAGTCTGCCATAAAGAATTTGGAAGTCCAAGTGGGACAGCTGGCATAACAGTTGGCGGATGGGTCATCAAGTAGCTTTAGTGCTAACACTAAGAAGAATCCAAAGGAAGAATGTAAAGTTGTAATGACAAGGAGCAAAATGGCAATTTAGGCTGATGAAGGTAAAGCTGAGAAGAAGGTGGAGGAACATAAACAACAGCTGGCAGCTGAGCCGGCACTAGAACCAGTTTCTGATTTTGTTGAACTTGAGGAAGTTGTGGAAGATGAAGATGACCAACAGGAGAGAGAGACACCAATAAAAGATAGTCAAGAAGGAATAAAGATGAAGGAAGAGCAAGGAAAAGAAAAAGAAAAAGTAGAAAAAGAAAAAAAATAAAAAAATGCAAAAGAAAAAGAGAAGGTTGATGATGAGAAAAAGAAGAGCAAGAGTGAGGTTTCAAGAGAGAAAAGAGAGAGATTACTTCAGCTGAAGGCAAGGAAGTACCATATCCATTGGTACCTTCCAAGAAGGATAAAGAGCGAAACTTAGCCAGATTTCTTGACGTCTTCAAGAAACTGGATGAGCACGAAGTCTGCCATAAAGAATTTGGAAGTCCAAGTGGGACAACTGGCAAAAGAGTTGGCGGATAGGTCATCAAGCAGCTTTAGTGCTAACACTAAGAAGAATTCGAAGGAAGAATGTAAAGTTGTAATGACAAGGAGCAGGATGGCAATTTAGGCTGATGAAGGTAAAGCTGAGAAGAAGGTGGAGGAACATAAACAACAGCTGGCAGCTGAGCTGGCACTAGAACCAGTTTCTGATTTTGTTGAACTTGAGGAAGTTGTGGAAGATGAAGATGACCAACAGGAGAGAGAGACACCAATAAAAGATAGTCAAGAAGGAATAAAGATGAAGGAAGAACAAGAAAAAGAAAAAGAAAAAGTAGAAAAAGAAAAAAAATCAAAAAATGCAAAAGAAAAAGAGAAGGTTGATGATGAGAAAAAGAAGAGCAAGAGTGAGGTTTCAAGAGAGAAAAGAGAGAGATTACTTCAGCTGAAGGCAAAGAAGTACCATATCCGTTGGTACCTTCCAAGAAGTATAAAGAGCGACACTTAGCCAGATTTCTTGACGTCTTCAAGAAACTGGAAATTACAAGCAAAGATCCACAAGGGATGTACCCTCTCTTGTTCTCTTTGAACAACCAAGTGGATGTACCCTTCACTTGAACTGATCCACAAGAAATGTACCCTCTCTTGTTCTCAGTTACAACAACCCAAGTAGATGTACCCTCTACTTGTACCACAAAGGATGTACCCTCCAATGTGTTAAGACAAAGTTCTCAGGCGGTTAGTCCTTTGAAACTTTGTGAAGGGGAAACAAAATATAGCTCAGGCGATTAGTCCTTTGAAATCTTTTGTTTAAGGGAAAGGGAAGAATCAAAAGAATTCTCAGACTGTGTCATTTTGAATTCTTTGAAAAGGAAGAAGGGAGACACAAAAGAATTCAGGCGGTTAGTCTTTCGTTCTTTTGGAAAAGGGAGAAGAGGGACACAAAAAGAATTCAGGCGGTTAGTCCTTGGCGAATTCTTTTTGGCAAAGGGAGAAGAGAATGAAAAAGATGAATAACACACTTTTTTTTCTGTGAAAGATCAAAGATTGGAAACCAGAAAACTCATAAAGCTTTTGGCAAAGGAATTAGAAGAAGAAGTTCAAGAAGATGTTCAAAGAGATTCAAAGGTTGTAAAAGAATATATGAAAAAGTTATTGAAATGCAAGTCAAGGTCTTGCTTTTATAGACTCTTCATGTATGGTCAAGAAAAACCATTGGAAGAGTTATGACCTTGAGAAAAAAAACCTTGAAAACCATTGGAAGAGTTACATCTCCTGATTTTTATTCAGAACTTGTCACTGGTAATCGATTACCAAAACCATGTAATCGATCACACAACATTTTATGAAAAGATGTGACTCTTCACAATTGAATTTGAATTTCAACATTCAGATACACTGGTAATCGATTACCAATATATTGTTATCGATTACACCATTTAAAAAACAATTGGAACGTTGCAAATTCAGTTAAAAGCGTTTGAAATCAAACTTTGCCACTGGTAATCGATTACGGGAAATTGGTAATCGATTACGAGAGAGTAAAAACTCTGGTAACTTAGAAAATTTTGAGAAAAATTCTTTTGAAAAACAAAATTGTGCTATGTTTGTTTTTTGAAAAATATTTTCAATACTTCCCTTGTGAGGTCTTCTTGATTTCTTCTCTTGAATCTTGAATTCTTCTTCTCTTGAATCTTGAAATCAAACTTCTCTTGATTCTTGAATCTTCTTGATTTCTTCTCATGAAACTTGAAATTAAACTTAATCTTGAACTTGTTAACTGAATCTTGAAATCATTCTTTGGGCTTTTTGTCATCATCTTAGTCATCATCAAAACAACTTGAATCAACTTGATTCATCATCATGACGCTTGCTTCTACAGAGTGATCGAAGACGTTTTGGTTAGGGTCAAACATTTTATCTTTCCAGTTGATTATGTAGTGATAGACATTGAAGAAGATGCTGACATTCCCCTAATTCTTGGAAGACCTTTTATGTCCACCGCAAGCTGTGTGGTAGACATGGGGAAGAGGAAACTACAAATGGCCATAAAAGACCAGTAAATCAGTTTCGATATGATTCATGAAGACAAAGCTTTGCCTGAAAAAATTGACTATTTGAAGGTGAATGTGATGGAGGAAAAGAGACTAGAGAAGAAGGTTCTGGAAGTTGGAACCTTGTTGGACCCAGGATAACAGGATGATGCATCAAGCTACTAACATTAAATGAGTGCTTACTGGGAGGCAACCCAGTTCATCTTTCCCTTTTCTCTTTTTCATTTTGTATCTCTTGCATGTAGTTAGGATAGTAGCTTGTGATTGTGATTAATTTTTCATCTTGTTTAGTAGTGAACAAGGGGGATTTTAAGCCTAGGTGAAGAGACAGACAGATTGATTGAGGCCGTACCCAAATCAAATAAACATTAAAAATGCAGTATCTAGGAAGTGATCCAAGGTCGTTTCCCAACAAGAAATGGTCAACCACATGTTTATAACAGATAGTAATAAAACAGTAACCAATTGGGGGGGGGGGTTGTTTGTTTTTGTAAATTAAACAACAAGCAAATTTGAATTAGAAAATAACAGAATTAAAACATGTTGTTTCCCCTTGATTCACAAGCAAGTCTCTTATCCTAGGTTACGAGAATTTATCCTTAATCAGTTCAACCACTTAATCCAACCCTAAATTAAATTACTAAGCGAAAATTAACATAAGGTTGTCATTATGTGATTAAGCAACACATACACCAATTAATCATGAACGAAACTGATCATTAAGCACGAACGTACATTAAGCGCAGAGACAATTAATCAAGCAATAAACATGCATGGATTAATAACAACAAATACAGAGTAATTGGTGAAGAAGAAAAATTGATCAGAATTCAATAGTAATAACAAAACCTCAAATAGAGCTGTGCTTGATCCTCAAGAGAAAACAACGCAGGAGACTTAGCCTTCCATTAATCAGTAGAAAACAAAATTGTCGATTGAAGCAGAAACGAAATTGTAGAAAACAAATTTTATTCTACGTGAACAGTGAGCATGAACAGTAAAAACTGGAATTCTAAAACCCTAGAATTATTCTCCTCTCCCAAAAACCTCCAAAACTAAAACCCTGGCGCTATTATATAGGTTCTCAGCCCCAAAGCTTACAAATCTGTTTTAAGTCCAAGCTCATAAACGAAATAAAATAAAATCTGGACAAGATAAGATAAGATTGGATGAAATAAAATCTAGACGGAATAAAATCTAGATGAAATAAAATCTGGATAAGATAAGATTTGATCAAATAAAATTGTCTGCTCTCTTCAAGTCCAAGCCCAATTCCGTATTCAAGCCCAATTGCTTATAATTCTACTGAAATTAAATTAAAAACACAAAATTAGTCAAGTAGGCCCAAATGATAAAACTACATAATTAATTTGACAATTAAGGCTAATCAGTAATTAAAAAGGTGACAAAAGGGTTAAGAAATAGGAGAAAATAATGACACATCAAATCCCCCCACACTTAGCCTTTTGCACTCCTGGGCAAAATCAAAAAGCAAAGCATGGAACAAATCCAGAGACATTAAAGAGAAACAAACAAACACAAAAACAATTACATATTTCTCAATGAATCTCAAGGAATGGACAACGTCAAACATGTAGAGAGTTAAAGAATCAAGACAGTCATGAAAATCATCCAAGCATCTCAAACATGGCAATATAGTCAATCAACTCAAGAATGAAATGTGATAAAGCCTCATAAGATATGCACACTATCTCTCAAGTGTCTAGGCTACTGTTTACTCTCAGAGCACCCATGAAAACAAACACCACATAGGCTACTGTATATACATCAAGCATGCCAAAATTCCTTCTCAAGGCATCCCAAAAAAAACCTTTTCTCCCAATAAAAAATCCCCCCCCCCCCCCCCCCGCCCCCACACTTATTCCCAAAACAATTACAAAGCTCCAAAATTCCTTAAGGGTAGGGTGAGATCATGTTTTTTCACTTAAGGCTTGTAATGAGCTTCAAAACAAAGAAAAGGGAACATAGGCTCAAACAGGCTATCAAAGGAATTAATTCAAGGTAGGCTCATTTGGTTAGAGGCTTATAAGAACAAAATGCCTAAATCATCTCCCAACATGCATGTGAAGCAAGAAGTATCAATAAGAGTCAAGCCAAGGCTATTGTGCAAGCAATCAATGGGGCAAAACACACCGAATAAAATAGATGATGATGGCTCAAATTCTCACCAAGGGTAAATCTATCACTTTCAATTCGAACTTTCAAAACTAACTATACATGTAGAGAAAAACAAGGATTTCAATTCACAAAATGCCAAGAAACTCCTATTTCAAAAACAATTACCCATTACCTGTACATAACCCAAAATTCAAAGAAAAACATGCAATGTTGTACACAAAACATAAAATCAAAATAACAAAATTAACCTAGAAAACCCCAAATAAAAAAACAAAAAAGAACAATCTCCCCCCCCCCCCCCCCCACACTTAAACAACACATTGTCCTCAATGTAGCACAATCATAAGATCAAGAGCAATCAAAACAATTAATAAATTTAGACAAGTGCAATAAAAGTAAAGAAGGAGATAGAAAAAGAAAACTCCTAAGTCATGGCGGAAGAGAAGTAGGGTGAAGTAAGGAGGTCTCCTCCACCACTACATCCACTAAGGAGGGATTTGTGAGGAATGGTTTCAGTCGGTGTCCATTAACCTTGAAGCTCTTATCTGTGGATTCACTTTTGATCTCAATTGTACCATAAGGAAAAACATTAGTCACCACAAAAGGACCAATCCACTTTGACCTCAACTTACCATTCATGAGTCCAAGCCTAGAGTTATACACTAAAACTTTCTATCCAACCACGAAGTCCTTCTTAGCTATCAAACTATCATGGAACTTCTTGGTCTTCTGCTTGTAGAATTTTGAATTCTCATAGGCTTCTAAAGGGATCTCGTCTAGCTCACTTAGTTGCAACTTCCTTTCCTCTCCAGCGTGATCAATAGAGAAGTTGCAGGTCTTTATAGCCCAGTAGGCTTTGTGCTCTATCTCTACAGGAAGATGACATGCCTTGCCAGAGACAACCCGATAAGGAGACATTCCTATGGGTGCTTTGTAGGCAGTCCTATGCGCCCAAAGAGTATCATCCAGCTTGGTGCTCCAATCTTTTCTGTTTGGCTGCACAATATTCTCCAAGATCTTTTTTATCTCCCTGTTTGAAATCTCAGCCTGCCCATTAGTTTGGGGGTGGTAAGGTGTGGAAATTTTGTGCACAACCCCATACTTTTTGAGCAAGGCATACATGGATCTGTTACAAAAATGGGTGTCGTGATCACTAGCGATGGCTCTAGGGACTCCAAACCTGTAAAAGAGATTTGATCTAACAAAATCCACAACAACCTTAGCATCGTTAGTTCTGGTGGGTTTGGCTTCCACCCATTTTGAAACATAATCAATAGCAAGGAGATGATAAACAAAACCAAAAGAGACAGGGAAAGGCCCCATAAAATCTATACCCCTGACATCAAACACCTCACAGAATAACATGGGTTGTTGAGTCATTTGTTGTCTCCATGAAAGTGAGTCATCTACTCTCTGATAAGGCTCACAAGTGCTACCGATTCTCCACGCATCCTTGAAGATGGTGGGCCAATAGAAACCGCAGTCAAGCACCTTGCGAGCTATCCTCTGTATGTCAAGATGGCCACCTGGTGTGGAAGAATGACAGAATTGCAGGACTGAGTCAATCTCATGGTCTGGAATGCATCTCCTAATAACTTGGTCACTGCACAAATTCCACAAATAGGGGTCATCCCAAATATAATGCTTAGCATTGCTCTTAATTTTATCATTTTGAGCTCTAGATGCTAAGGGAGGAAAAACAGAAGCAACCAAATAATTCACAATATTAGCAAACCAAGGAGTGGGGAAGGAATCAGAAATACTATACAGAATGTACAAATGGTCATCCGAAAAATCATCCTGAATGGGTGAGTTCTCACACACACGCTCAATCCTACTCAGGTGGTCAGCCATGAGGTTTTGTGCACCACTCCGATCACGGATCTCCAAATCAAACTCTTAAAGCCAAAGCATCCACCTGATCAATCTAGGCTTTGATTCAGCCTTCTTCAATAGGTACTTCAGAGCTGCATGGTCAGTATATACAATAACACGAGTACCCAGTAAATATGAACAAAATTTCTCAAGAGAAAAAACTATCGCTAATAGCTCCTTCTCTATGGTAGTGTAATTTGTTTGGGAAGCATCCAAAGTTCTCGAAGCGTAGTAGATCACCCGAGGCAACTAGTCAATCTTTTGAGCAAGGACAGCCCCCAATGCGTAATTGGATGATCGCACATTAGCTCAAATGGGGCTGTCCAATCAGGTGCCTGAATGATAGGGGTGGTAGTCACCGCATGCTTTACGCAATCAAAAGCCTCTTTGCACCAGTCATCAAAATCAAACTCCACCTCCTTTTGCAGCAGATTGGATAGTGAAAGGACCACTTTGCTAAAATCCTTGATAAAGCACCTACAAAACCCTGCATGACCAAGAAAAGAACGAACCTCTCGAATGCAAGAGGGGTAAGGCAATTGTGAAATAACATCTATTTTTTCAGGGTCTACCTTTATGCCATACTAGAAATGATATGCCTTAAAACTATACCTTGTTCTACCATGAAGTGACACTTTGTTAGACAAATGGCCTCAGTTATCTTAAGAAGGGGGGGTTGAATTAAGATACAAAGACTATTCCCCAATTAAAATTTCGCTCTCTCTTTTTAGATTAACAATGCACCCTTAACATTAATTACTCAAAAGACAATTCAGAATAAACTTCTGCAAAGCAAAAGATAAATGGCAATAAATAAAAGAAGTTTAAGGGAAGAGAGAAATGCAAACTGATTTATACTGGTTCGGCCACTTCCCGTGCCTACGTCCAGTCCTCAAGCAACCCACTTGAGATTTTCCACTCTCTTGTAAAATCCTTTTACAAGTTCTGAACACATAAGAACAATCCTTCCTTTGTGTTCAGAATTCTTTTACAACAAGAGACCCTCGGTCTCTTAATCCCTTTACAGAAGTAAGAAGAAGAGAAGAAGAAATCTCTCTTGAAAGAGATAGATTGTACAATGAAGATCAATCATAATTCCTTATTGAATATGCAAGTGTTTGACCAAGGAATCTTTGAGAGGATAAGACATTTCAATTCAGAAAAACTCTCTTAATCTTTTGAGAGGATAAAACTTTTTTGGGCAATGAAAACTCTCTCTCAATCCGTGTTTCCAAGTCACATATAAATAGACCTTTGATGGCCATTCATAAACCATTTGATTAGATGTGACTCTTAGAAGTTATTTTCTGAAAATATCCTCTGGTAATCGATTACAGGTTTTGTGTAATCGATTACAGGTTTTAAAATTTGAATTAAAACGTTTATTAACTGCTGGTAATCGATTACCAATATGGTGTAATCGATTACACAGTCTAAAATTTGAATTCAAATATTTAGTAGCCGTTGTAAATCATTTTTGGCCACTGGTAATCGATTACATCCTCTGGTAATCGATTACCAGAGAGTAAATCTCTTGAAAAACACTTTTTAACATGCATTACATGGCCAAACCTTTTTCTATATCAATTAGGAATTTCCTTCCTAATATACTAGTGATCATCTTAATGTTTGCGTCTTGTATTATTGAATCATTGTCTTGAATTTAAACTTGAAAAGCGCATTTGCATCATTTGCATCAAATCATCATGATCATAATCAAAACATCAAAGTCATTTGCTTCTACAATCTCCCCTTTTTTGATGATGACAATATAAGTCCTGAAATCAAGATACAAGCAAGCAATGTATATGCATAATATATTGCACGTTCACTCCCCCTATGTTTTGGAATTGATGATCACTTGATTTCTAAGCTTTTTCTAAGCTTCTCTACCACCCATTTTTCTCCCCCTTTGGCAACATCAAAAAGCCAAAGTTCGTGGGTATCAATATAGATAAAATAATGAAGTGGACAAAGATCAAATATAAGACATAACCAACCATAGTCATAAATAAGTCATAACCAAAATATAATCCAAACAGTTCAAAATTCAAAACCACATAGAATCAAAACATAAAAGACTAAAGTCCAAATACTAAAAAATAAATAAAGTGCTGAAAACAATAATCTAAATAACATAGCCAAAATACACGACTTATAAGAAACATAGAATTATAAACTAAATTCTAAGAGGGTGGAGGTGGTGGTGGAAGATCGAAACTCTGACGAATGTAACCCACATCCTCTTCAAGCTGTGTGAGGCGAATATCCATTCCGGCAAAACGAGTATCTAGTGAGTCGAAACGTAAACCAACATCAGAACGAAGACCCCGTAATTCAGAAAGAACTTCAGTCATGAGTGCTGAATCATCTCGCTGAGGAGGAGGTGAAGGAGTACGCTCATCTTGAGGAGGGATTGCGTCTTTCTTCAGCCATTGACCATTTCGATCCTTACGGTATCCAAAGGAAGTCACTGCACCAACACCAATTGCAAAGGAACGCTTGACTTGAACAAATGGTTCATCATCAAGCAGAATTTGAAAATGACGCAGAAACAAAGTTATCAATTGAGGGTAAGGGAGAGGTGCATTGGCCCATAATGCCTTATGCATTCGGTACCGAACCAAGTGGGCCCAGTTGATCTGACGACTGCTAAGGAAAGCCCACATCAGAATCAAATCCTCCTCAGAGGCTTGTGCTAAATTTGAAGACCGGGGAAGCAAAATTCTAACAATTATATAGTGCATGATGCGATTATCAAATGTTAATGACCCGGCCAGCAATCTACCGGTCATTTCAGCCTGGTCATTGCAGACCATACGACGAGCATCATGACTAGAATAATCAAATTTCCAGTCATCAACAATGGTTCCCTCAAAAGGTGCACCTTGACTGGGTAAATGAGTTAAAGAAAAGAACAATGACTGATCAATGATCATAGGAATACCATGCACCTAAGAAGAAATAATGCCATCCTGAATTTTTAAATTTCAGTAGAAGACCTTTACAAGTTCAGGATAATGTGGCAATTTTAAGGACATGAAATCAACCAAGCCAGAATTTTGAAACACTTGATAGCAATCAAACGTTTCATCATTAAAGAAATCCACGTCTAGGTACTTAGGGTCTAAGATGATCCTAGAAGAAAATTGAGAAAGGTACCGTAGACGCTGATCATCGGATGAAAACAAAGTGGATGATCTTGGAGATGACAAAGAGGGATGAATAGGTGCTGTGGGTGCTTCGGATGGTCCGTGGCGGCGATGGGCAGCAGTAGCGGCGGTGGAGGATGATCCCTTTCTCTTCTTCGATGGTTCTGCCATTTGATGAAGTTTTAGTGGATTTCAATCGGTGGAAGTGAAAGAGGAGTGAAAAAGAGGAAGATTGGGCTTTACGGGACGTGATTTGGTGAAGATTTGAGTGAGATACGAAGGTTGGAAGATTTAGGTATGGAGGAGGCATGAGGGAAAGCCTTGGCTGCACAACAACTCTGATTTCGTGAGTATTTATAGACGAGGGCGAGTTGTAATCGATTACAAGGCTTGGTAATCGATTACAGGAGTAATAAGCCTTCTGGTAATCGATTACAGGATGTTGTAATCGATTATAGGCTACCTGTTCTTGTGTAATCGATTACTCTGAGTGGTAATCGATTACCAGAGCACAAACTAGGCTAGTTCCTCTAAAATAACCTATGTTTATGCTAAATACATCTAACACTATCAATCATCATCACTAATATGTATTTAATTCATTCAAACAAGTATTAATCAAACAATTAACACACACCAATAAAATATAATCAAATACTTACAATTAAACACAATCAAACAAAAGCAATCATCAAAACATAATAAAATACAATTATCAAAGACAATCAACATAACTATCAATCAAAAACATTAATGACAATCAAATATTTAAGGAGTAAAAAAGCATAAAAAACTAAATCAAAAGTTAACAATCATAGACAAAAATCATCAAAGTAATCATCAATCAAAGACAAGTGACCTGTTGGTATCATTTGATATTACTTGTTGGGCTTGTTGATCAAGTGGCCTTTGTTTGTTGTCTCCATAAATCACATATCCATTTGTCTTTGGGAGAAATATGAATAAACTTTGATGCATGCCATGTGTTTGGAGAAATTGCTATCAATGTATCGCCTTTGCTCTTCTCCGTTTTCATAGTCTTTCATCATGATACCCAGATTTATGATTTTATTTTTCTGAATCACTTGAAGAATTTTTTTTTCATTTTCTTCCCAAGTGATCTATGCTTTCTTTTCTTTCTTTTCTTTGAGATTCCTCTTGTCGGATTTTTCAATTCTTCTTTCAAAGACAAGATAATCGAATCTCATGTGCCCAAGTTGATTACTTTCATAGCCTGTTGGGGTTAAGGAGGAGTCTTCTTCTTTCTTCTCTGTATTGATGATTGATTCCCTTTTATTTCTTTTGTTTCTCAAAAATTTATTGAACCTTTTCACAAAGAGTCTGAAATCATCATCATCTTCTTTTGTTTCAGTCAAGTCCTCTTTGTCACTTTCTTCTTGAATAAAAGATGATGAGGCTCTGAGTGCTATTCCTTTTCTCTTTATATCATTCTCTTCATGTTGATGGAGTCTCATAAGTTCCATTTCATGTTCTTGAAGTTTTCCAAAGAGAGTGGCAAGAGACATATTAGTGAGATCTCTTGATTCTGCAATTGCTGTTACTTTTGGTTGCCATTGCCTGCTTAAACATCTCAACACTTTGTTAATATGATCTTCATTAGGAAATATTTTTCCCAATGATGCAAGATGATTAACTACACAAGTAAATCTCTTCTGCATATCTTCTATGGTCTCATATTGAAACATTTTGAACAGTTCATATTCATGTGTGAGAGTGTTTATTCTAGATCTCTTGACACCAGTTGTGCCTTCATAGGTTACTTGCAATGTATCCCACATTTCTTTTGCATTTTTACAATTTGAGACAATAAAAAATTCATCCATGCCTAATGCAGAAGTGATTATATTTTTGGCCTTTAAATTGTATTGAACCTTTCTTCTTTCATCATCATTTCATTCTTCTCTTGGTTTTTCTATAGTTGCATTTCCCACTACCTTTGTAGGAATAAAAGGACCAACTTCAATGGCTTCCCATATATTTGAATCTATGGCTTCAATAAGGATCTGCATTCGGGTTTTCCAATAGTGATAACCCTCACCATTGAACATAACAGGCCTATTGATAGAATTTTCCTCAGGAAATGGAAAGTTGGATGAGGCCATATCTATTCTTGAAGCATTAAACTTTATACAAGAATCCTGCTCTGATACCACTTGTTAGACAAATGGCCTCAGTTATCTTAAGAAATGGGGTTGAATTAAGATACAAAGACTATTCCCCAATTAAAATTTCGCTCTCTCTTTTTAGATTAACAATGCACCCTTAACATGAATTACTCAAAAGACAATTCAGAATAAACTTCTTTAAAGCAAAAGATAAATGGCAATAAATAAAAGAAGTTTAAGGGAAGAGAGAAATGCAAACTGATTTATACTGGTTCGGCCACTTCCCGTGCCTACGTCCAGTCCTTAAGCAACCCACTTGAGATTTTCCACTCTCTTGTAAAATCCTTTTACAAGTTATGAACACACAAGAACAATCCTTCCTTTGTGTTCAGAATTCTTTTACAACAAGAGACACTCAGTCTCTTAATCCCTTTTCATAAGTAAGAAGAAGAGAAGAAGAAATCTCTCTTGAAAGAGATAGATTGTACAATGAAGATCAATCACAATTCCTTATTGAATATGCAAGTGTTTGACCAAGGAATCTTTGAGAGGATAAGACATTTCAATTCAGAAAAACTCTCTTAATCTGTTGAGAGGATAAAACTTTTTTGGGCAATGAAAACTCTCTCTCAATTCGTGTTTCCAAGTCACATATAAATAGACCTTTGATGGCCATTCATAAACCATTTGAATAGATGTGACTCTTAGAAGTTATTTTCTGAAAATATCCTCTGGTAATCGATTATAGGTTTTGTGTAATCGATTACAGGTTTTAAAATTTGAATTAAAATGTTTATTAACTGCTGGTAATCGATTACCAATATGGTGTAATCGATTACACAGTCTAAAATTTGAATTCAAATATTTAGTAGCCGTTGTAAATCATTTTTGGCCACTGGTAATCGATTACATCCTCTGGTAATCGATTACTAGAGAGTAAATCTCTTGAAAAACACTTTTTAACATGCATTACTTGGCTAAACCTTTTGCTATATCAATTAGGAATTTCCTTCCTAATGTACTAGTGATGATCTTAATGTTTGTGTCTTGTACTCTTGAATCATTGTCTTGAATTTAAACTTGAAAAGCACATTTGCATCATTTGCATCAAATCATCATGATCATCATCAAAACATCAAAGTCATTTGCTTCTACACACTTTTCAAAATTCAGCAAAAGGTTAGTTTCAATGCATCTATTAAGAACTCTATCTAGACTATCCAAACATGCATCAAAAGATTATCCATAAACAGTAAAATCATCTATAAACACCTCTATGCAAATCTCTAAAAAATCACTGAAAATGCTAAGCATACACCGCTGGAAGGTACCAGGGGCATTGCATAGGCCAAAGGGCATCCTTCTATAGGAAAAAGTGCCAAAGGGATAGGTGAATATGGTTTTTTTTTATCCTCAGGAGCAATATGAATTTTTAAATAACCAGAAAAACCATCAAGAAAACAGTAATGAGACTTACCTCCCAAGCACTCAAGCATTTGATCAATGAATGGCAGGGGAAAATGATCTTTTCTGGTTACCTGGTTCAACCTCCTATAATCAATGCAGACTCGCCAACTGTTCAGCACTCTTGTGGGGATAAGCTCATCCCTTTCATTCTTAATCACTGTGAGGCCTGTCTTTTTAGGAACCACTTAGACTGGACTCACCCACTGGCTTTTAGAAATAGGGTAGATGATTCCAGCTTGTAAGAGCTTGGTCACTTCCTTTTTCACTACATCTAGAATGACGGGGTTGAGTCGTCGCTGTGGCTGCCTCACTGGCTTAGCTTTTTCCTCTAAAAGTATCCTATACATGTAGGTAGATGGGCTAATACCAGGAATGTCTGCTAAAGTCCATCCAATGGCTTTCTTGTGCTTCTTGAGCACTAGCAACAACTTCTCCTCTTGCTCAGTAGCATGGGAGGCAGAGATGATCACTGGAAATTTTTCCTTGTCCTCCAAGTAAGCATATTTGAGGGTTGCTGGTAAGGGCTTCAACTCTAGTGTGGGTGGTGGCTGAATAGTGGTAGGAACCAGGGTAGGAGAAGAAGAAGGTTCCTCAGCCTGTATCTCATAAAGCAATTCAGAAGTAGACTCAAATTCAAATTCACTCTCGGCATAAAAGTCAAATACAGGATCAAATTCAAACTCAGATTCAGATTCAATGTATAAGGAATGACAAGTATGCATATTAGATAAAAATGGATGTTTCCTACCATGAAGAACAGAATCGAAATCAAACATATAATAATCAACAATCTGATCAATTATCTCAGCACGAAAAACAGAATGATCCTCAGATGGATGTTTCATGGCATCAAGAATGTTAAAATGAACAACAATATCACCAAATTCCATAAATAATGTGCCATCATAAACATCTATCTTGGTTAGGGCTGTTTTCATAAATGGCCTGCCTAAAATAATTGGAACTGAGCCATGGGAAAATCACTCTTCCATATTAAGAACATAAAAATCAACATGAAAAAAAAGTTCACCAACCCGAACCAGCACATCCTCTATGAAACCTGTGGGGTAAGCAACATTTCTATTTTCCAAATGAATCACCACATTTGTAGATTGCAAAGGTCCAAGAGATAAAGAATTGAAAATGGACAGAGGCATGACACTAACTGATGCTCCTAGATCTAGCATGGCATTCTCAAATTTGTTGTTCCCAATAATGCAAGGTATACAGAAAGTACTTGGGTCCTAACATTTCTGAGGAATATGAGGAACAAATTTACCTATCAATGCTGATACATTTCTGCCCATGCTAATCCTTTCATTGCCTTTGAGCTTCCTTTTGTGGGTGCATAGATCCTTTAGAAACTTGGCATATCTTGGAATCTGCTTGATGGCATCCAGCAGAGGTATGTTCACCTCTACTTTCCTGAAGGTCTCCAAGATCTCCTTTTCCAAATGAGTAGCTAGAAGAAGGTCCACCTGCATGAAAATTTTTGTTAGCTCCCTGATGAGTAAACTTCCTCTTTTGTGCAACTATCTCATCTTCATTTTCAGGTGTAGCATGAAGCTTGACAGGTTCAAGTGCAGATGCTGCTACTGGTGGAGGCACCTCAATTTGCTTGCCAGACCTCAAGGTGATGGCACTCACATTTTTTGGATTCTACACAGTTTGTGAAGGCAATTTGTCATAATTTGGGGATTGAGCTTGGTTCAAATGAGTAGCTATCTGCCCCATCTGATTTGTCAGACTCTGAATAGAGGCTCTTGTCTCTTGCTGAAATTGCATATTCTGGATTGTCATTTTCCTCACTAACTCATCTAATTGCTTGTTGTCTTTGTTGTGACTGTTGCTGCTGTTGCTGCATTGGAGGAGGAACATATGGCTTGCTTGGACCAACAATATTCTGGAAAGGAGGGATAGGTTGTTGTTGTTGTGGAGGACTTGTCCATCTCATATTTTGGATGATTCCTCCAACCTGGATTGTATTTGTTGCTTAAATGGTCATAATTATTTTGTTGTTGTGGTTTTTCTACTGAGGAGGTCTATTATAAATGTTTGCAGCATAAGCTTCAGGTTGCTCATTGACTCCAAATTACTGCAAAGAAGGACAGAGATATGTATGGTGATCTGCAGAAGAACATAGACCACAGACTCTTACAACAGGGGCAGATGTAGATTTCTGATTCATGGCAAGCTGAGTTACTAGGTTGACCATGGCATCAAGTTTTCCCTCAAGCTTTTTATTTTTAGCAGATGAAGATGAATCCGTGGCCACCTCATGGACTCCTCTAAGGATGATAGCATCATTTCTTGCACCGAATTGTTGGGAGTTAGAAGCCATCTTCTCAATCAAATTCCTAGCCTCGGTAGGAGTCATATCACCAAGGGCCCCACCACTGGCAGCATCAATCATACTCATCTTCATGTTGCTAAGTCCCTCATAGAAATATTGTAGAAGGAGTTGCTCAGAAATCTGGTGGTGAGGACAGCTTGCACCCAATTTCTTGAATCTTTCCCAGTACTCATACAAGCTCTCTCCACTAAGTTGTTTGATGCCTGAAATGTCTTTTCTGATGGCAGTGGTCCTAGATGCAGGAAAGAATTTCTCCAAGAACACCCTCTTAAGGTCATCCCAGTTGAAAATGGACCTGGGAGCAAGGTAGTATAGCCAATCTTTTGCCACTCCCTCCAGAGAATGAGGAAAAGCCTTTAGAAAGGTATGATCTTCTAGGACATCAGAGGGCTTCATGGTGGAACAAACGATATGGAACTCCTTAAGATGCTTATGAGGATCTTCACCTGCAAGACCATGAAACTTGGGCAGCAAATGTATTAGTCCAGTCTTGAGAACATATGGAACACCCTCATCAGGATATTGAATGCACAAGCTTTCATAAGTGAAATTAGGTGCAGCCATCTCCCTAAGAGTCCTCTCAGTATGAAAATTAACAGCCGAATGCTCAAAATCAAAATATGCAGAATCACTAGCAATAGAATACTCATAATGCTCAAAATGCACAGAATGATCAGGATGCACACCATGCCTAACTAATCTATGAAAGGTTCTATCTATTTCAGGATCAAAGGGTTGTAAATCACCTGGATTGCCCCTAGTCATGCACTATATGCAACAAATAATGTGTTCTCAAACAAGCACCTAATAAGGGGGTAAAACTACAACTATAGTCAAACGATATCCAAATGAGCTGAAATTTTGTGAGCAATACCCTAAAATCATGAAAAGATAGCACACAAAATTTCAAACAAAAATTCAAAGTCATACTATGAAAACTACCTAAGCAAAGTTTAGAAAAATAGGACAATAATACTTGAAAAATAAAAAAACTTAGTAAACGGCTGATTTTTCGAGTTTGGGAGACCCCAACCGCCCTTTTTTGTCTTTCTCAAATACTTAGCAAAGTTTATAAAAAGTTGTGGCCGTTTTAAGTTTTGCTAAAAACAAGTTCCTAAATTTTTTGTCTCTCTCAAATACTGCCACACCAAGTGCTCTTGGTATTTTTCACACAAAATATAGATCAAAAGAAACTACCACAAGAAAAATCAGCCAAAAATAACAACTCTAACTATCAAAACAAAAATTGCCAATTCAATTGCAAAATCAGTCGCTAGTTCCCAGTCGTTAATCACTGTTCACAGCAAAACACAAAACTGAAACAGTCGCTAAACAGGGAACGCGACTGAAATGCAAAACAGAACTCTACTCAAAACAAAACAACACACACTCACAACCTAAACGACAGAGCTACACACAAAAAACTAAACACTATTATGAACCTTTGGCCCACTGCTCCCCGGCAACGGGGCCAAATTTGATCGAGGCCGTACCCAAATCAAATAAACATTAAAAATGCAATATCTAGAAAGTGATCCTAGGTCATTTCCCAACGAGCAATGGTCAACCAAACGTTCATAACAGATAGTAATAAAACAATAACCAATTGGGGGGGTTGTTTGTTTTTGTAAATTAAACAACAAGCAAATTTGAAATATAAAATAACAGAATTAAAACATGTTGTTTCCCCTTGATTCACAAGTAAGTCTCTTATCCTAGGTTACGAGAATTTATCCTTAATCAATTCAACCACTTAATCCAACCATAAATTAAATTACTATGCGAAAATTAACATAAGGTTGTCATTATGTGATTAAGCAACACATACACCAATTAATCATGAACGAAACTGATCATTAAGCATGAACGGACATTAAGCGCAGAGATAATTAATCAAGTACTAAGCATGCATGGATTAATAGCAACAAATACAGAGTAATTGGTGAAGAGGAAAAAATGATCAAAATTCAATAGTAATAACAAAACCACAAAGAGAGATGTGCTTGATCCTCAAGCGAAAACAACGCTGGAGACTTAGCCTTCCATTAATCAGTAGAAAATGAAATTGTAGATTGAAGGAGAAACGAAATTGCAGAAAATGAATTTTATTCTACGTGAACAGTGAGCATGAATGGTAAAAACTGGAATTCTAAAATCCTAGAATTATTCTCCTCTCCCAAAAACCTCCAAAACTAAAACTCTGGTGCTGTTATATAGGTTCTCAGCCCCAAAGCTTACAAATCTATTTTAAGTCCAAGCTCATAAACGAAATAAAATAAAATCTGGACAAGATAAGATAAGATTGAATGAAATAAAATCTGGACGAAATAAAATCTAGATGAAATAAAATCTGGATAAGATAAGATTTGATAAAATAAAATTGTCTACTCTCTTCAAGTCTAAGCCCAATTCTGGATTCAAGCCCAATTGCTTATAATTCTCCTAAAATTAAATTAAAAACACAAAATTAGTTAAGAAATGGTGACAAAAAGAGTTAAGAAATAGGCCCAAATGATAAAACTGCATAATTAATTTCACAATTAAGGCTAATCAGTAATTAAAATGGTGACAAAAAGGGTTAAGAAATAAGAGAAAATAATGACACATCACAGATAAGACTTGGAAAAAAATTTCAGTTGTCCATCCGCTAAGCGCAACCCTTGCACTAAGTGCAATGTCTTCATGCGCTAAGCGCTTAGACCCCTGGCTAGTTGGCTAAATAGTTCAGCTAAGCACACATCACTACGCTACGCCAACATCTTCACTAGAAGTAAACTTCAAGCAGTGGGCTTAGCGGAGATGATGTGCTAAGTGCCACTCCTTCTCGGGAAAAATCTATTGTAGCAGCGCTAAGCACGCTGTCCTGAGCTAAGCGCCAGATCCATTCTGGAATTGAACTTTCACGAGTTGGGCTTAGTGGCAGGATGCGCTAAGCTCCAATCCCTTACTATTTTTTAAATGCTTGGAAGTGCGCTTAGCGCACCTATTGCGCTAAGCCTGAACTACTCTCTGTAAGTTGAAGCTTGATTGCGCGCTAAGCCTTACATCTCAGGCTAAGCACATTTTGCAGAAAAATTTTGTGTTGCAGAAAGCGCAACCTGCGGCGCTAAGCCCCAGGTCCTCTCTGGAATTTGAAACTTTAGGTTGGGCTTAGCGCAAGGTTAGGCTAAGCGCATGGGCTTTAAACTCAAACGTCACATTGGCACGCTAAGCGCAGCTATACGCTAAGTGCTCCAAACAAAAATGCTAAAATAAAATAGAACTGCCATTGGCAGTTACCTTTACACCAAAGTTTTTTCATGTGCTTGTGCCCTTGTATTTTTGTGCTTTCTTCTACTTGCATTTCAAGTCATCCCTGCATCATTCTTGCTTTCTTCTTTTATCTTGCACTTCAATCCAAGTAAGTTAATGTTTATTTTCATCTGCTTTTCATGCTTTGAACCTTAGGATAGACGATTTCTTGCTTTGTTTTCTTGCATTGCTGTTTAGGTTAGGGTTTCTAGCTTTAGGGTTTGCTATTTTAGGATTTAGGTTGAGTTGTAAGCCCATTAGGGGCAATGCTGATAAAAGGGGTGAGAACCCCTGTGTTTGTGCTGGAAATCATGATGAACGAACTAAGCATGCCTACTGCGCTTAGCCTGTTCATCATAACTGTTAAATTTTTGGATTTCTAGATGATCACGCTAAGCCGACCAAGTCGCTCTAAGCGCGTTCATCCTTGCTGATGAACAAAAATGATGAGTACGCTAAGTGCGTCTGTACGCTAAGCGTCACTAGTATTTCAGACACATAGAATTCTTTTCATTTTTGTTTAGCGCTAAGCCTGACCTGTCAGGCTAAGCGCCACTTTGGTTCTGTTTTTCAACATTTGAATAAGGCTAAACATAGCCTACTACGCTAAGCCCTTGTTATGTTTCATGGAGGTTGAGTTAAGTGTGCCCTGCTGCGCTAAGCTCAACTCTCTTAGTGTTTTTAAGTTTTTGTAATCAGGCTAAGCATGCCCTGTGCGCTAAGCCTGAGTGTCATTCTGGTGAGGCTGAGCTAAGCGTGCCCTGCGACGCTAAGCTCGGGTCCTCCACTGATTTAAAAATTGTGGATTTAGGCTAAGCCTAGCATGCTGCGCTAAGCCTAATTTGCAGAAATTTTTTTTTGTGTCTTTAGGCTAAGCGTGTGCCTGTCGCGCTTAGACCATGAGTAAATTTGCATAAGGCGCGCTAAGCTTAGCATGCTGCGCTAAGCGCCCAGTTTAGTTTTCAGTTTTAATTTTTTATTTTGTTGAAAATAACCCTGATTAATCTTGTTGTTTGATCTTATATTTTTAGATGGCTTCAAACAAAAGAAAATCATCTGCTCCTTCATCTTCCCAAATTAGATTTGACAGATCAAGATTCCATTCACAGGAAGCTTGGGATAGATATAATGACATTGTTGTACCTAGGAAGCTGCTTCTGGAAAGAAATGTGGTAGTATACTACACAAAATTTGATGAGTTCAAGGATGAGCTGATGAGAAGGAAATGGGATGAGGAATTAACCAGTTTTCCTGAAGGCAACATCATTGTTGCCATTGTAAAGGGATTTTATGCAAACCACTACGACCCAGAAGATAAGTCACCTAAGCAGGTGCGGGTCAGAGGTCACTTGACTGAGTTTGATGAGGAGACGCTAAATACATTCTTGAAGACCCCTGTAATCATCGAGGAGGGGGAGACATTATCAGCTTACTCTAGATTTTCACTCTTGAGGCCTAATCCTCAAGAGTATGCTGCTAAGCTCTGCATCCCAGGGAGGAGATTTGAGCATGATGATGGTTAGCCTCTAAAGATTTTAAGGAAGAACATGACCTCACTGGCTCAGACTTGGAGTGTTCTTCCTTACTCCAACTTGATCCCTACCTCCCACACTTCTGACATCACACTAGACCGGGCCAAGTTGATTTATGGCATTATCATGAAGATGGACATGAATCTGGGCTACCTCATCTCCCACCAGATTTCTATCATTGCCCAGCATGACTCCTCTAGGCTTGGATTTCCAGCCTTAATCGTAGCTTTGTGTAAAGCTAGAGGAGTCGCACCAGATTCCAAATCTTTGGAGAGTCTTAGCCCTGCCATTAACTTGGCATATATAAAGAATAACTGTTGGAATCTAGATGATCCAACAGTGGCATTTAGAGGGCCAAGGAAGGCCAGGGGTAAGAGATCTGAGGCTTCTCCTACTTCAGTAGCACCAGATACTTCTGCTCCTTCTTCATCTACTTTACCAGATCCTTTAGCACCATCCACTTCGACTCCACATCTTCCACAGTTTCCAGTTCAGCTCCCAGCTTCTTCTGCTCCTGCATCAGATTTATTGTTTACTCCAGAGATGCTTCACTCCATGATGCAGAGCCTCCACAGAGGACAGGTTATTCTTATGCAGAGTTTTCAGAGTGTAGGCCTGCCTTCTATTATGCCTATGGAGGATTTCCATGCACAGGTGGCCTGGCCAAGAGTTCAGCCTTCTCCTTCTGGAGGGGATGGGGCCTCCGCAGCCCAGGAACCTAACTCTACTGAGCTAGTGGAGGAGCTCACAGAGGAGCAGGCAGTAGAGGAGCCAGTTTTAGCAGAGGATGAACTCACTCCTTTTGAGCCCTTTTCATTTGCTACAGATACATCTATGGCTCAGGAGGAGGAGACTTCTCCAGATCCCATGCCAGAGCCATTCCCTACACCTATATCTGAGGACACCATGCCTTCAGCACCAGCCATGGAGCCAGAGCAACCCATTCTTCAGGACATACTAGCTGTTCCAGTGCTGGATTTAAAAGAAGACGAGCCACAGGATGAGCAGGATGTTTAAATTCTATTTTTTTTTTAATTTTGCAAATCATGAAAAAAAAAATTTATTAGTTATTTAGTTGCTTTATGTTTCAATCATTTAAATTTCAGTTATTTTAGTGTTGATTGCTTGTACAAAAAGCTTGTTTAAACAGTGAACTGATTGGATATGATATTCAGTGGTTTGATTTTGTATGAAATTAGTGTTTGTGAATGACTTGAATGAGCAAATGTATGAATTGAGTGGATTAGAAGAGAAAGAACATGTGATTAGAAGTATGGCTGAAAATGTTATTCAGTTTGTCAGATTGATTGTGAAGGAATGCATTGACCATATCCCAGTGATTGTGATCCTTGAATTTTGAGAGAAACAACTATAATTTAGTATTGATTTTTGCATGAATCTCTGAAGTATGGACTGAATGCATGAAATTGAGGATGATGAAGGCCATGTTTGATTGTGATAGCCACTTAGCCAAAAAGCTGACCACGTGCTTGAATGATTTATCCCTTGCACCCAGTTTTGAGCTGAATGATTGATTGATTGAACCCTGAGCCTATACAGTTTTATCTTCAGCTACCTTATCTTAGGTTGTAGGAGAGCATCATCCACAAAAAAACTTGGTTCAAGACAAATTTGTCCCAAATTTGGGGGAGTTATATGTTAAAGCAAATTTGTCCCAAATTTAGGGGAGACACTAGGTAAACAAATAAAATGGTCAAAATAGAGCAGCATATACACACTATTTTATGTATATTAAAAAAAACTGTAAGTATAAATAAAAATGTATAAAAGTGTGTGTGCTGTAAATCAAATCAATGAAAGCTAAGTGTCTAAAAAGAGGCAAGTATCGAGGTGGGAATGAATGAAAAGTAAAGGTTTATATATGGATGAATGTTCTCCTAGAATCTAAGCTTTTGAATCCTAGAAAAACCATGATTTGTTGGCAGCTCAACCTCATTACAAGCCTAGGAAGTCCTTTGGATTCATTTTGTGTGTTTATTTATGTATGGTATGAGATGAAATGCAAAGGTTAGGACTTGTGTTAGTTGTTTATGATGGAATGAGCCTAAACACTTGAGCTTGAGTGAAACAATGATTGTGAGGCTTTGGTTGATGATCCTTCCTTGATATCTGTCACTCTCACTAGCTTATTTCAGTTATGACTCTAATGCATACATTCCTATCTTTGAAAAGCTGCAAGTTTGTGAAATGCATTTGATTAAAGCATTCCATGATATTCATTTCATATGATTAAATTTTTCTGTCAAACAAACACCACCTTGATTAACCACTGTATTTTGCCACTTGAGGACAAGTGAACTATTCTTTCTTTGCTCGAGGACAAGCAAAACTGTAAATTTGGGGGAGTTTGTTAGTCTCCTTATACGACTAACTTTTGTATAGGAAACATTTTCTAAAACCTGTATAATTCCCCAATTTATAGTTATTTTGTAGGAATTTGTATATAAATCTTGTTTTGTTTGAATAGCTATCTTTAGAGTATTTTTAATTGGAATTGATGAGAAAATCCGTACAATTTCAGGTCAAAAGAGGCTAAAATCTTGAAGAGCAAAAACGAGCAGTCGCCCTAAGCGGACCCTATGGGCTCAGCGCGCATCCACCGCTAAGTGCAGCTTCAGTGCGCTTAGCGTGACAAGGGAATCTGGCAGAGCACAAGTATCAAGGCTGCATGCTAAGCATGAGATCAACTCGCTAAGTGAGATGTTTGTCTTTAGCCAGGCTCAGTGCATGACTGGCACCAAGCCCAAATCCACTTACTTGCACTAAGCGCGACTTCGCGATTTCAGAGCCTATTAGCCTAAATTGTCAGAATTAAGGTGATGATTTTGAGAGACCAGAGCTGCATATTTTGGCACAGACTTCAAGAATAATGCTCTGGAGGCAGCAAAGAGGAGCAGCTGTGTAGAGAAGGCTAAGGTTCTACATTTTTAGAGAGATTAGTGAGTGTTAGAGTGATTGTGAAGTGCTAAGAAGAGGAGGAGGGATCCCCCTTCTTATGTAAGGAACAATTATTTTGTACTTTCTATCTCATTTGTGTTAGGGTTTCTGTGTATGGCTGGCTAAACACCCTAGTTGGGGATTTCTAAGGAACAATTGATGTAATTATCTTTAATATCTAATTAATTGTGTTTTGTGTGTTCAATGCTTCTTTCAATGCTTAATTACTGAATGCTCTTGGCCTAATCACCCAGTTGTGTGTATTGTTAGGTGACTTTAGCATTGGGAAATGTACTGTTGCCTTAGAACTTGATAGAAGTAGGACTAAATAACTAAATTACTAGGGATGGATTGTGGGGTTTTGGTTTTCTGAATATGTTGTGATGATAATGTTGTTTAAGTTAAGCCTAGTCTTACAAGAGGGATCTGCGGATGAAGCTTATGTTAAATAAGTTTAAACTTACAAGGGGTCGAGGATTAGTACTTTAGGCTACAACATAGAACACAAGAGCATGATTAATTATTAGAAATATCCTCATATGCATCAACTTATTTGTTAGAAAGACCCAACACTTTTTACCTATTGCTGTCAACTTTTACTTACTTTCATTTACTGTTTTTACCATAGAATTAGTTTATTTCTATTTTTAACCATCAATTATCAATGTTTGTTCCAACAATGCCTTACTTTCGAATAACACTTTGTTTAATAAGCAAGTTCCTTGAGTTCGATACTTGGATCACTCTGTTTTAATTTTAAATACTTGATGACCCGGTGCGCTTTTTGGGTATTTCATTTCCCTTGAATATATTTCTTAAAAATTGGAGAAAAAGGAACCATATGGGAAAATCAACAATAGGCTAAGCATTTGCATAAAATTCCATGACTATTTGAGGGACATATTTAGGCATGGGCTCTACAAGCTATATCCAGTGCCTCCTAGCAATCTCTGCTTAGAATTCAATATACTCACCCTCAGCTAATTGGACCCTTCTTTCCTTGAGAAAAGACCAATCTTTGATCACTTCAAAGCAATGTCCATTGAATTCAATTTCTACAGGTGTAGTTGTGTTAGACCCTTCTCCTGTAGTGGTCTTCCTAGCTTTCTTAGAGGTGAGTTTCTTTGGAGCCATTTGAATGAGATGGAGTGGTGTGTGCAACATGAAGATTTTGGTGGGAAAAAGCTAGCTTGGGCAAGTTTTGGGAGAAGGAGAGCGAGGTTTTCCTGCAAAAGGGAAGAAAGTAAGTGTGAAATGAAGGTGGGTGAAATATGATTTCACCCCCTTTTTATTTTTCACTACAGACATATACTCGCTTAAGCAAGTTAATTTTTTTAAATTAATTTTTTTTAGTTATAATCTTGTAATAAATTTTATAATTAAGTATAATCCTAAAAATTAAAAAAATAGTTCAAACAAATGAAAATTTAAACAACACAAATATGAAATGAAGAAGTATAAGACATAACATTTTAGAAAATTAAAAGCAAATTTCCGAAATACTAGGTTGCCTCCCATGAGCGCTTCTTTAATGTCTTTATAGCTGGATGCTATTCTTGTGGCTGAGGCTCCACTATTTTATCATCCCAACTATTTTCTTCTTCATAAGCAATTCCTTCATGAATTTAGCCTACTTTGGCATCTACTCTAACGCCTCAAAAAAAGGAATGTTAATATGCAGTTTGTTTAAAAATATCTATAAAATGCTTGTACCGCCTTTCCTTCTTCTTCCTCTCCTTTTTATTTATTTTCTATTATCATTCTGTTTTATAACCCTAACCTTGCCTAGGCCTCCCTTCTGTGTTTTCAACCTACCAGGTGATCATTCACTATCTGCCCCTAGGTTCGCTCGAGGCTCGCGCATGGCATCTATGATAACCTAAACGACTCTCAATTTTTGCAAAACTTTTGAAGATGATAATATGAGGTTGAATGCATGTTTGTATTTAACATTTATTTAGCAAAACAGTCAATCAAGTGTTTTGTTCAATTTTA
This sequence comes from Glycine max, assembly GCF_000004515.6. Lineage (NCBI taxonomy): Eukaryota > Viridiplantae > Streptophyta > Magnoliopsida > Fabales > Fabaceae > Glycine > Glycine max. The sequence continues at coordinate 18,923,336 of NC_038255.2, read as the reverse complement.
CTCAACACTTATGGCACCCCTACCAAACATGTTAAATATGCGATTTTTGACCGGACAAACTCGAAAGTTGGCTCTGGAGGGCATGTCATTTGAGCGAGCAAAGCAAAAGCATACATTCATATCCCAGCAAAACAAATAAAATAAAAGTGAAAAAGATACACATGAGAGAAAGAGATACAACGCATCAACTCATCCATATTATTAACTGTCATACCCTAATTTCATTCGGGGACGATCGTTTGCCAACATTTGGATTCTCGCCAGCCGAATTGAGTTGCTTAACACTAATTGCCGCACAATCCATAGGGTTTTGTGATGTTTCGAAAGGATATGTGCAAAATATTCAAAAGAAGGGCAAAATGGTCACTTTTGGGACATTTTTCAGCCCTTGGGCCCACTAGAAAGCTTAGGGATGAAGTAACCAGCTCGCCTGGGCGAGCTAGGTTACTTTTAGAGGAAGCACGCAGCTCGCCTGGGCGAGCTACTATGCAACCTCCACCCCTCATTTCCTATAAATAGGCGTGAGGGGGGCTGAAGTAAGGGTCCAGCATCTGAAGTAAGGGTCCATAACGTTTTCTGTGATCAATTCCGTGATCATTCCTCATCAATCTTCATTGTTCTTCATTCTTCGACTGATTAGTTTCTATTTTTGAAGCATTGAATTCATTTTATGCACCCTTAGGGGTCCATCCTTGCTTTACATGTCTTCATCTTCATTCTTCTATCATTGTTGATCTTTTTCTGTGTTTATAGCGAGTTTCGACCGATTAATTATGTTGTAATCTCGTTTAATCACTATTAAAATGAATTCCAACTGATCATTTGTGCTGTAACCTCAGTTAGTCATTTAAAAAATAAGTTTCAACCAGTCATTTGCTTCGTAAGTCTTCTTTTAAATGATTTGGAAAATAATCAAGTAAAACCAAAGCTAAAATCAACTCATAATTAAGCCTTTATCCATAAAAATCGCTTGAATCCGTTCAAAGGTCCAATGCCTTAAACGATCTCTTTTTCTTTTATTGGTTAAAATCAACCATTCAAAAGTCTAAAATCAATCCCACGCGTAACTTTCCTGTTTCAAAGAACTATGTAGGTCTGAGCTCCTCATTGGAATTGAGGATATGTAGGAGGAAGAGCCCTGTTGATGTAAGCTCCATTGGAGCTTGTAGGTCTAGGATCTTTTTCATCAATGGAATTGATGTAAGCTTCTTGGAAGATGAATGGCAGCATAATGGAGAAGGAAGAGAGAGAGGGGACGCCACTTCAAGGAGAAGATGAGTCTAGAAGAAACTCACCACCACAGAAGGCCATGGATAAGAGCTTAGAGGAAGAAAGAGATGAATGAAGGGAGAGGAAGAGAAGAGCACGAAATTTTGTGCTCTAAAAGAGATCTGAAATCCGATGTTTAATTTTCAAATGATCAAAGTTGAAAAAATGCACACACATGACATCTATATATAGCCTAAGTGTCACACATAATTGGAGAGAAATTTGAATTTCTATTTAAATTTCACTTGGATTTGAAATTGAATTTGTGGAGCCAAAATTTCACTAATAATGATTAGTGAATTTTAGTTATGCTTCGGCCCACTAATCCAAGGTCAAGTCCAAGATTCTCCACTAAGTGTGCTTAGGTGTCATGAGACATGTAAAGCATGAAAGACATGCACAAAGGGTAACTATGAACTATAGAACAAATTTTGAGCCAAAACAACAAGCACACTTCCCTTTCACTTTTTTTTCCTGGACACTGATTTTTCAGCCAACTTGTGTAATTTTTTATTTTTTCCTTTAATCCAAATCGCTTGTTTCTTTTTCATAATTTTGGTCCAGATGTCTAGAAAATTCAGTAAAAATTTCAGCTCAAAACATGTAGTGACCGATTCCCAGTAATTTATACAAGTTTGTATGTTCAAGCTGCCAACACCAGTGTTTTCAACCTAGAAATCAAGAGTAGTGTTTATGTTGCTTAAGGTTTGGATAGTTACAATTTGTGTTTGCTTATACTCAATAATCTTGAATAACACAATTCAAGAGAACTTAAGACTTATTTTGATTCACAAATCCAGCCTCAACTCAGCACCACAACTCAACTTCATCATAGGCATCATGTAGGAAACTTAGAAAAAAAAGTTCAACAACAAGACTACTTCTAGGAATTGATTTAGAACATGTTATGAACTAATTAACATGCATGAATTAGACTCAAAATTCAAAAGATAGGCTAATAATGACAAGAATACATGAAAAAATGTATCTAGAATTCAATCAACAAAATAAAAATTCAACACAAACTTAAAACATAATGTGACAATTACTATGACTAAACATGACTCTAAGACAACATGGATGAACTGATTTACACTTAGATTTTTGTGTTTTTTTTTTCTAATCAATATTTTGGAAGAAAATTTAGATCTAAGGTTCAACACAAGAATATTATGAATGGAAAATGATAGAACCTGAAATCAACACAAAAACATGATTCAAGAGAAGATCTACAAAATTTGAACCATAGAAATGCAAGAACAAGTGTAGATCTAAGATTTAATCGGTTTATTTTTTTGAATCTATTCTAAACAGAACCAAACCACAAGACAATGGAGAATATACATGGAGAATAAGATGAATAACAAGGAATTAAAGAGAACATCACCAGGCTGAAGATGCTCTTGATACCACACAATGTAAGCTCCATTGGAGCTTGAAGGCATAGGATCTTCTTCATCAATGAATTCCTTTGCTTCTTGGAAGATGAATGGTAGTGGAATGGAGAAGGAAGAGAGAGAGGAGACGCCACTTCAAGGAGAAGATGAGTCTAGAAGAAGCTCACCACCATAGGAGACCATGGATAAGAGCTTGGAGGAAGAAGGAGATGAATTAAGGGAGAGGAAGAGAAGTGCATGAAATTTTGTGCTCTAAAAGAGCTCTTAAATCTGAAGGTTAATTATCAAATGATCAAAGTTGAAAAAAATGCACACACACGACCTCTATTTATAGCCTAAGTGTCACAAAATAGGAGGGAAATTTGAATTTCTATTCAAATTTCACTTGGATTTGAAATTGAATTTTGTGGAGCCAAAATTTCACTAATTATGATTAGTGAATTTTAGTTATGGTTCAGCCCACTAAACCAAGGTCAAGTCCAAGATTCTCCACTAAGTGTGCTTAGGTGTCATGAGGCATGTAAAGCGTGAAAGACATGCACAAAGTGTGACTATATGATGTGGCAATGAGGTGTAGCAAGCAAATGCTGACCCCCCCCCCCCTCTAAAATTTAATTGGATTGGGGTTCTCCCAATTCAATTAAATTTATTTTCCAACACACACATCAAATATTCACTTAATGCATGTGAAATTACAAAACTACCCCTAATACAAAAACTAGTCTAGGTGCCCTAAAATACAAGGGCTGAAAAATCCTACATTTCTAGGGTACCCTACCTACATTATGGAGCCCTAAATACAAGGCCCAAAAATAATGAAACCTTAATCTAATATGTATAAAGATAAGTGGGCTCATACTTAGCCCATGGGCCCGAAATCTACCCTAAGGATCATGAGAACCCTAGGGCCTTCTCTTGCATCTCTGGCCCAATCTACTTAGAGTCTTCTATCTAATGCCCTTGCGGGGTAGGATTGCATCACCTGCTCTTGTCGACCCCAAAATGATAAAAACATAAAAAAAAGGGAAAATAAGATAAAGATTGAAGTCATGATTTTACACATAAAACAGGTACTCCTTGTCCTTGATGTATCATTTGATATCAAAATACCAAGGCTTACCATCCTGCTCTTCTTCTATTAAAGAACAGTATGCAGGCTTAATGTGACATTTGATTTCTATGCACGAAAAGTCTCCATAAGGACTTATTTTGAACATGGACGATAGTGTGGCAAGAGCATTAGCCATTTGGTTTTCCTTTCTAGGAATGTGATGAAATGATATATAATCGAAGAGCTCCATCAATTCCTTGATGTAAGCCTGATAAGGTATCAACTTATGGTCTCTGGTTTCCCATTCACCTTCCATCTGATGAATTACTAAAGCTGAATCCCCATACACTTTAAGCAACTGAACCCTAAAGTTGATTGCTGCTTAGATTCCTAGGGCGCACACTTCGTGCTCCACCATATTATTTGTACAATCAAAACATAATCTAGCCGTGAAAGGAAAACATTTTTTATCTGGTGAAACCAACACTTCCCCAATTCCTTGATCCAATACATTTGATGCGCCATCAAACCATATAGTCCACTTATCTTTGTCTTTATCCTCACCCTCTTCCTCAAACATGGCCATGATATCCTCATCAGGGAGTTCTGGATGCATAGGTTGATAATCATTTAAGGGCTATTGAGCCAGATAATTTGCCAAAGCGCTCCCTTTTACTGCCTTCTAAGTGACATAAACAATATCGAACTCCAATAATAAAACTTGCCATCGAGCTATTCTCCCAGTAAGAGCGGGCAACATACCAGCAGGCCATGGTGGCGTTATTCCATGACATGATGCATTAAGAGATCGAGGTCTACATGGATGGCATGATCACTAAATCAAGGACCGAGGAGGAACACCTTATCAATTTGCGGAAGTTGTTCGAACGACTGGGTAAATACAGGTTAAGGTTGAATCCCGCAAAGTGTACTTTCAGGGTTAAATCTAGAAAATTGCTCGGCTTTGTCGTTAGTCAGAAAGGAATAGAGGTAGATCTAGACAAAGTAAAGGCAATCCTCGAAATTCTGGAGCCACGCACCGAGAAGCAGGTCTGAGGTTTTCTGGTGTCGCAACCTACCCTTTGGTGGCAGGGCGACGCAGGGCTCATGGGTGCGTCTTCCAAGGGAGGAAGGCGCGCGGAGTCTCCACCAACGTTTATTCGAGGAAAAAATCGGAAAAACCGAAACATGAGGTCTACAAACTTTAATCGTGAAAGGTTCGAGAGTTGTTTTTACGCATGGGGAAGGTAGCCCATGCGCCCATCACAAGGGATGGCAGCCTTCAATCAAGTGTGCAAATATGACTTCAAAACTACATATTTTCCCTTTTTTATGTTTTTATGTATTTTCCCTTTTTTTATGTTTTTTAGCTTGGGTCTTTTGTATTTTTTTATCTTTTTATGGTCAACAAGGGTGTTTCTCTTGCTCCTACGTATTCCTCAATTGCGATGATGAAATCAGACCTACGTAGTTCTTTCAGAACTAAACGTTGGTTAAGTTGTTTTTATCTTTTTTTCACAAGATTGATTTTAACCGAACAAAAGTCGTTTAAGGCGTTGGACCATTAAACAATCTTTTGATTCTTTTGAAAGGAGAGAAACGTTAAGGCATTGGACCATTAACAATCTCTTGGTTGTGAAAGAAGAGAAACGTTAAGGCATTGGACCATTAACGATCTCTTGTCTATTTTTGAAAAGGGGTGGTCGACAAAAGTGGGGCTTTTGCTCCTACTTATCCTCGATTTGTGGTGAGGAACTCAAACCTACGTAGTTCTTGCGAAAGTGGTAAAGTTATGTGTTGATTTTATTCTTTTGAAAGGTCCATGTTAATTGATAAAAGCAAAGAAGACCGTTTTAAGGCGCTGGACCTTAAAATGGTTTTAAGTGACTTTTGTGGACAAAGCTTGGTTTGTGAGTTGATTTTAGCCTTAGTTTCACTTTGGTTATTAGTCAATTCATTCAAGGAAACTTTCAAAGAAAAATGTCCGATTGATTTTTTTGATTATTTTATTATTATTTTTTTCAAGATATTTTGATTATTTTATTATTATTTTACCCTTTTTTTATATAACCGAGGTTACAACATGAATGATCGGTTAGATTTTGCTTTAACAGTGATTAAACGAGATTACAACACAAATGATCGGTTGAAATTCATTTTATCAATTACTAGGTGAGAAAATGGCTTAAATAAACAGCTAAAAGCTCATTAAAAGTGGAAGAAAAGGAAACCGAAAGTGACAAGATGATGATGAAGGCAAGCAAAACATGAAATGAATTGAAAGCCTCGGATTCGAGCACTTATCGGTTGAAGACCGAAGAATGGACGAAGAACGGCGAAGAACGACGAAAAATCTTCACGTAATCACCCACGAAAACGTCTCGGAAGCATTACGAATAACTTGGATTTTCTTCACGGAAACACATTTTTTCACTCAAAACATCTGAAATACACAACATAGGGGTCAAGGACCATTTGAAACAGCCCCCTTCCCCTATTTATAGGAGGAAAAGGGGAGGAGGTTGCCGCTTAGCTCGCCCAGGCGAGCAGGTGGCTTCCTCGAGAAGTTTCCTGATGCAGCCCCCAAATTGATAAGTTCACCCCCCTTTTCGTACTTTATAGAAAATTTTTGGAAGCATTACAGAAGCATATCAGACTTGATTTTCTTCTTCATTCTCTTCCTCTTCACAAATCCTAATGAAATATGCTTTCCAAGGGTTACGGAAGCATTACGGAAGCCCCAGATGCCATTTTTCAACAAAATGGGGGAGGTGGTTGCCGTCCAGCTCACCCAGGCACGCTAGGTTGCTTCCACTTGAAGCAAGAAAAAGTCTAGAATCCTCTAGATGGGCCCAGATTTGAAAATTGGTATTTACACCCTTAGCTTGATAAGTTCACCCCCCCCCCCCATTTTTGTGTTTTTTGGCTATTTTCTTTTCGAAACCTCACGAAACTTTCTGGATTCCACGACGATGGGTTTTAAAGATTTTGATGTTGTCAAACGAAGGTAGCATGCCGATAAGCAATGGTCCCCGGACAAAATTAGGGTATGACAGTTGCCCCTTTTTACTTATCTTTTATTGGAGATAAAAGGGAAGTAAAGATAAGACACTAATTTCGTTCAGGCTAAACTCCAACAGCGACCATGGCGCCCCTCACGCTATCGGGCTCGATCATTTCTGGACAGTAGAATGGGTTCTTTGTGCGTCATCCACTTGATTGTCCCTGGATGACAAAACGTATCTGCAGGAAAATCTCAAAAAAAAATTAGAAACAGACGACTACCATCATCCAAGATATCGCTAGACTGGTTTGTCTCGGGATGATAAAAAGAACTTTGATAGCCACGGAAAAATGAAAGCAAGTGTGCGGATAACCAAAAGGTATCTCTGAATGCTACCGGACTTCTCACAGGTTGGGGTAGCATGAATGTGCATGCGGATAACCCTTGGGTGTCTCTGCATGCTACCTGACTTCTCATAGGTTGGGGTAGCAAAATTGTGTTTGTACGGACAACCATTGGGTATGTCCACCTGCCACTTGACCCAAGGGTCAGGATCAACAGATGTTGTGTTTGTACGGACAATGGCTGGGTATGTCTGCTTGCCACCTGACCCGTGGGTCAGGATCAGTAGATGTTGTGTTTGTACGGAAAACCGCTGGGTATGTCCACCGGCCACCTGACCCGTGGGTTAGGATCAGCAGATGTTGTGTTTGTACGGACAACCATTGGGTACGTTCGCCTGCCACCTAACCCGTGGGTTAGAATCAACAGACGTTGTGTTTGTACAAACAACTGCTGGGTATGTCCGCCTACCACCTGACCCGTGGGTCAGGATCAGCAGATGTTGTGTTTGTACAGACAACCGCATGAGGTAGGGTATCTCATGCGCCTCCCCCATGGGTTGAGAGACATGTGCATGATCAGTTTGAGGTTGTCGACTTTCAATGAGTATGGGAGCGGAGTTATTGACATCCTCACCGGGAGTGTATGCCATATTGGGTGGTGTATAGTTCGGAGGCAAGCCATATGGTGGGAAGGCATGCTTGTTTTTCGCACTAAATGAGGGCCGCCCATACCTCCCAACTCTTTGCCTTCCAGACCTACCATATCTGAGGTTGGATGACTTATTTGGTTGTGGCCATATGGGGGGGTCAGGCCCACCTCAGCAATGGTTCTGATAGTGACTATTGCAGCTGCATTGATCTCCATAATCTCCTTTATGCTCATCATGGCCTCCATCATTGTGGCCATTTGCTCTTTCAATGCCTCTCTGTCAGCCTTGATCTGTTCTTGTACCTCCTCTACTTCACCCATTACTCTAGCTCTAGCATGCATTTGGTAAGGGCACCGTAAAGCGTATTCTTTCGTTTGATTACAATGATTACAGTTTGGTTTTCAAGGAAAGAATGCAATGAGCAATGCAACCAATGAAAAGCATGGATGTATACGAATGATGCACAGTTGAAGTATTGCGAATTTTTACACAGGACATGGGGTTAAATCAATTTAGATTTTCAACATGGTGTTCGACGGCCGGCAAGTGCACTGTATCACGCAAGTAGTATAAAATAGTAAGTGAATACCGAGTATCGAGCTCTCGGGAAACTTGTTTTACTTGGTAAAGTTGTGGTTCAATAAATAAGTGTCTTGAAATGAAAGTTTGGTGTGTGGTATGGATGCTAGTCGATGAATATGACTAACTTTTGTGTAAGAAATTTGTGAAAATTGTATCTAACTCCTCCCATTTATGGTTATTTTGTAGTGTTGTAATTACTTCTTGTTAAATATAGGAAATAAGTACTTAGTACTCCCATTTTGTGCATTTAATAATCATTCCCTTTCAATTTCAGGTTAATTAGGCAAGTTTGTGAAGTGCTGATCTTGATCAAGCCAATCTATCGGCTTAGCGAGCCATCCGCTGAGCACACCACTCTTGCGGCTGAGCACGAGGAAGAATCTTGAAGAAGGATGAGCTGTACATGCGCGCTAAGCGAGAGCTCATCTCGCTAAGCACACCGCTTGCATCCATCCGCTAAGCAAGAAGATGCGCGCTAAGCCGAAATTCACTTATGCGCGCTAAGCGAGCCAGAGTTGCGCTAAGCGTGCAAGCACCAACAAGGCCACCTATTTAAGCCTGAAATCAGAAATGAAGAGGGGAGTTTGGGCATTTCTCGAAGCTTCTGCATGTTTAGAGATTTATAGAGAGAGAAAGGTCTAAGTTCCAGAGTGTTTTGAGAGCTTTTGCTGTGTGAAGACTGGCAGAGAACTGAGCTTGAAGAGGAAGCCATCCTGAGAGCATAAAATAAGTCTGTAAGTGATTGTGAGGTTCTAGAGGTGGAGGAGACATCCCCACTACTTGTATTTCTTCAATCCTTCATTTTTCTCTGCTCTTTGTTGTAAAGGAATCTTCCCAGATATGGAGATTGATCGAGGCCATACCCGAATCAAATAATCATTAAAATGCAGTATCTAGGAAGTGATCCTAGGTCGTCTCCAGTGAGCAATGATCAAACAAACGTTCATAACATGTAATAATGAGACAGTAACAAAATGGGGGGGGGGGGGTTTGTTGTTTTTGTAATTCAAACAGCAAGCAACCTCGAATTAAAGAAATAATAGAACTAAAACGTGTTGTTTCCCCTTGATTCAAAAGCAAGTCTCTTATCCTAGGTTACGAGAATTTATCCCTAATTAGTTCAACCACTTAATCCAACCCGAAATTAATTTACTAAGCAAAAATTAACACAAGGCTATCATTATGTGATTAAGCAACACATACACCAATTAATTCCTATCACATGTCCATTAAGCATGAACATTAATTAAGCACAGAGACAATTAATCGAGCATTAAGCATGCATGGATTAATATCAACAACAAACACAGAATAATTGGTGAAGGGGAAAAACTGATTAGAATTTAATATTAATAACAAAACCTCAAAGAGAGATATGCTTAATCCTCAAGATAAAACAACACTAGAGCTTCAGCCTTCCATTAACAGCAGAAACGAAGAGGAAACCAAAGGCAGAAAACGAACTGAAATTAGAAGCAGAAAACGAAAACGAAATTGGAATTGCTACGTGAACAGTGCGCATGAACAGTAATACAAAAACTAAAGAATAAAACCCTACAAATTCTCTCTGCCTCATGAACAATGACCAACCACACTTAAAACCCTAGCAGCTAGGTTCCTAAAGCATACAAATCTAATTTTTGGGCCCAATAAGGTCTGGTGGCCCAATTACAAAAAATACCCCCCAAAACGAAATAAAATAAAACTGGACGACAAATAAAATTGTCTGCTCTCTTCAAGTCCAAGCCGGTTCATCTCAATTCCGGATCCAAACCCAATTGCTTATAATTCTCCTGAAATTAAATTAAAACACAGAATTAGTCAAGTAGGCCCAAATGATAAAACTGCATAATTAATTTGACAATTAAGGCTAATCAGTAATTAAAATGGTGACAAAAAGGGATAAGAAATAGGAGAAAATAATGACACATCAAATTCCCCCACACTTAGCCTTTTGCACTCCTGGGAAAAATCAAAAAGCAGAGCAAGGAACAAAACTAGAGACATTAAAGAGAGACAAACAAACACATAAAAATTTACATATTTCTCAATGAATCTCAAGGAATGGGAAACATCCAACACGTAAAGAGTTAAAGAATCAAGACAGACATGAAAATCATCCAAGCACCTCTAACATGGCAAGGTAGTCAATCAGCTCAAGAATTGAATGAAAAGTGATAAAGCCTCACAAGATATGCATTCTATCTCTCAAGTTTCTAGGCTACTGTTTACTCTCAGAGCACCCATGAAAAACAAACACCACATAGACTTGGCAAGACTCTAAAATTGACAACCAAACACCACAAACATATGTACATGAGGATCAAAAGGTCTTTTAAGGTTGTAATGGGGCCAGGGACAAGGTAGAGGAAAGTATGGGATAAGTAGCTAAAACCCAAAGGAATAGAGGAGCAATGGGGAATAAGTGGAAATTAAGCAAAAATAGTAAACCCAAAACCAAAATAAAAAATTAAGCATAAAAAGTAAACCCAAAATCTCCAATATCACACAAAATCAACCAAGTCCTCAAACCAGTCCAAGTCCTTAAAACAAGACCTCATTTATTCAACTTCATTCTTTTTTTGTTTTTTTTAACAGTAGCATTTGAAAGCATTTCGAATATTCGAAAGCATGGCAAAAATATGTATATACATCAAGCATGGCAAAAATACATCATTAACATGGCAAAAAAAAACATATCATCCAATGAAGGATACATCCCCACACTTATTCCTAAAACAATTCCAAACCTCCAAAATTCCTTAAGGGTAGGGTGAGATCATGGTTTTTCACTTAAGGCTTGTAATGAGCTTCAAAACAAAGAAAGGGGAACATAGGCTCAAAGGGGCTATCAAAGGAATTAATTCAAGGTAGGCTCATTTGGCTAGAGGCTTATAAGAACAAAATGCCTAAATCATCTCCCAACATGCATGTGAACCAAGAAGTATCAATAAGAGTCAAGCCAAGGCTATTGTGCAAGCAATAAATGGTGAAAAACACACCAAATAAAATAGATGATGATGGCTCAAAATCTCACCAAGGGTAAATCTATCACTTTCAATTCAACCTTTCAAAACTAACTTGACATGTAGAGAAAAACAAGGATTTCAATTCACAAAATACCAAGAAACTCCTATTTCAAAAACAATTACCCATTACCTGTACATAACCAAGAATTCAAAGAGAAACATGCAATGTTGTACACAAAACATAAAACCCAAAATAACAAAATTAACCTAGAAAACCCCAAACATAGAACTATCTCCCCCCACACTTAAACAACACATTGTCCTCAATGTAGCACAATCATAAGATCAATAGCAATAAGAACAATCAATAAATTAGGACAAGTGCAATAAAAGTAAAGAAGGAGACAGAAAAAGAAAACTCCCTAAGTCATGGCGGACGAGAAGTAGGGTGAAGTAAGGAAGTCTCCTCCACCACTACATCCACCAAGGAGGGATTTGTGAGGAATGGTTTCAGTCGGTGTCCATTGACCTTGAAGCTCTTATCTGTGGATTCACTTTTGATCTCAACTGTACCATAAGGATAAACATTAGTCACCACAAAAGGACCAATCCACTTTGACCTCAACTTACCACTCATGAGTCCGAGCCTAGAGTTATACAATAAAACTTTCTGTCCAACCACGAAGTCCTTCTTAGCTATCAAGCTGTCATGGAACTTCTTGGTCTTTTCCTTGTAGAATTTGGAATTCTCATAGGCTTCTAAATGGATCTCATCTAGCTCACTTAGTTGCAACATCCTTTCCTCTCCATCCTGATCAATAGAGAAGTTACAGGTCTTTACAGCCCAATAGGCTCTGTGCTCTATCTCTATAGGAAGATGACATGCCTTGCCAAAGACAACCCGGTAAGGAGACATTCCTATGGGTGCTTTATAGGCAGTCCTATGCATCCAAAGAGCATCATCTAGCCTGGTGCTCCAATCCTTTTTGTTCGGCTGCACAATCTTCTCCATGATCCTTTTTATCTCCCTGTTTGAAATCTCAGCCTGCCCATTAGTTTGGGGGTGGTAAGGTGTGCAAATTTTGTGCACGACCTCATACTTTTTGAGCAAGGCATACATGGATCTATTACATAAATGGGTGCCTTGATCACTAACAATGGCTCTAGGGTCTCCAAACCTGCAAAACAAATTAGATCTAACAAAATCCACAACAACCTTAGCATCGTTAGTTCTAGTGGCTTTGGCTTCCACCAATTTTGAAACATAATCAATAGCAAGGCGAATATCAACAAAACCAAAAGAGACAGGGAAAGGCCTCATGGTCTGGAATACATCTCCTAATAACCTGGTCACTGCACAACTTCCACAAATAGGGGTCATCCCTAATATAATGCTTAGCATCACTCTTAATTTTATCGTTTTGAGCTTTAGATGCTAAGGGAGGAAAAACAGAAGCAACCAAATAATTCACAATATTCGCAAACGAAGGAGTGGGGAAGGAATCAGAAATCTTACACAGAATGTTCGAATGGGTGAGTCCTCAGATGCATGCTCAATCCTACTCAGGGGGTCAACCACGAGGTTCTGTGCACCGCTCCGATCACAGATCTCCAAATCAAACTCTTGGAGCCAAAGCATCCACCTGATCAATCTAGGCTTTGATTCAGCCTTCTTCTACAGGTACTTCAGAGCTACATGGTCAGTGTCATACCCTAATTTCATCCGGGGACCATTGTTTGTTGGCATGCGACCTTCGCTTGACCGCCTCAAAGTGTTTAACACCCATTGTTATGTAATTTGTAAAGTTTCACAACATTCTGGAAGGAAAAAACAAGCATTGTTGCGCAATCTGTAAAGTTCCGTGACATTCTGGAAGCCAAAAAGAGCATTGTTGCATAATCCGTAAAGTTTCGCAACATTCCGGAAGGAAAAAACAAGCATTGTTGAGCAATCCGTGAAGTTCTGTGACATTTCGGAAGCCAAAAAGAGCATTGTTGCATAATCCGTAAAGTTTCGCAACATTCCGGAAAGAAAATGGGTGTTGTTACGTAATCTGTAGAGTTCCGTAACGTTTCAGAAAGGAATCAACACAAAAACACAAAAGGGGGTGTATTTAGTGAAAAAGGGGGTGCAAATAGCAACCGTGCCCACTTGGGCCCAAAAAAAGGTGGTGCCTTCTGGTGGAAGCAACCCTGCTCGCTTGGGCAAGCTGGGCGCCAACCACCTCCTTTTTTTCTCATATAAATAGGGGAAAGAGGGCAGAGTAATAGGTTCAGCCCTTCTGGTATTTGAGGATTATCTCGAAATTAGTGAGAAAAATTGTTTACGTGAAAAAAATCGAAGCCGAGGTGCTTCCATAACGCTTCTTAGATGTTTTCGTAAGCAATTTCGTGGAGATTCTTCACCGTTCTTCATTGTTCTTCGTCGTTCTTCAGTCTTCAACCGGTAAGTTCCCGAAATTGAATCTTTCAATTCATTATATGCACCCTTAGTGGTCCCTACTTGTTTTGTGTCCTTTCACTTTAATTTTGCTTACTTTCAGTTTTCTTTTCTCCTGCTTTAATGAGCTTTTTACCATTTATTTAAGTCATTTTCTCACCTAATAAATGGTAAAATGAATATCAACCGATCATTTGTGTTGTAATCTCGTTTAATCACTGTTAAAACAAAATCTAACCGATCCTTCACGCTGTAAGCACGGTTAAACAAAAAAAAGGAAAAATAATAATAAAATAATCAAAATATCTTTGAATAAAATAATCAAAAAAATCAATCGGACGTTTTTGTTTGGAAGTTTCCTTGAATGAATTGACTAATAACCAAAGTAAAACTAAGGCTAAAATCAACTCACAAATCAAGCTTTGTCTGCAAAAGTCACTGAAAAGCGTTTTAAGGTTCAACGCCTTAAAGGGTCCTCTTTGCTTTTATCGGTTAACATGGACCATTCAAAAGCATAAAATCAACAAATAACTTTACCGCTTTTGCAAGAACTACGTAGGTCTGATTTCCTCATCGAAATTGAGGATACATAGGAGCAAAAGCCCAGCTTTTGTCGACCACCCCAAGAGATCGTTAATGGTCCAACGCCTTAACGTTTCTCTCCTTTCAAAAACCAGGAGATCGTTAATGGTCTAAACGCCTTAACGTTTCTCTCCTTTCAAAAACCAAGAGATCATTAATGGTCCAACACATTAACGTTTCTCTCCTTTCAAAACCAAGAGATCATTAATGGTCCAACGCCTTAACTTTTCTCTCCTTTCCAAAAATCAAAAGATCGTTTAATGGTCCAACGCCTTAAATGACTTTTGTTCGGTTAAAATCGATCTTGCAGAAAAAGATCAAAACAACTTAACCAACGTTTAGTTCTAAAAGAACTACGTAGGTCTGATTTCCTCATCGCAATTGAGGATACATAGGAGCGAGGGAAACACCCCTGTCGACCACAAAAAGATAAAAAAAATACAAAAAAACATAAAAAGCATAAAAATAGAAAAAGACATAAAATAGGGAAAAATAAAACATTTTGAAGTCATATTTGCACACTTGATTAAAGGTTGTCGTCCCTTGTGATGGACGCGTGGGGTGCTAATACCTTCCCCGTGCGTAAAAACAACTTGCGAACCTTTCACGTATAAAGTTTGTAGACCACACCTTTCCGGTTTTTCTGACGTTTTCCTCAAATAAACATTGCTGGTGACTCCGCACATTTTCCTCCCTTGGAAGACGCACTCGTGAGCCCCGCGTCGCTCTCCCGCCGAAGGGTAGGTTGCGACAGTCAGTATAAACAATAACACGAGTACCAAGAAAATATGAACAAAATTTCTCAAGAGCAAAAACTATTGCTAATAACTCCTTCTCTGTGGTAGTGTAATTTTCTTGGACAACATCCAAAGTTCTGGAAGCGTAGAAGATCACCCAAGGCAACTTGTTAATCTTTTGAGCAAGGACAACCCCCAATGCATAATTGGATGCATCGCACATCAGCTCAAATGGGGCTATCCAATCAGGTGCCTGAATGTTAGGGGTGGTAGTCAACGCACGCTTGAGGCAATAAAAAGCCTCTTTGCACCGGTCATCAAAATCAAACTTGATGCAATCCTACCCCGCAAGGGCATTGGATAGAAGACTCCAAGTAGATTGGGTCAGAGATCCAAGGGAAGGCCCTAGGGTTCTCATGAGCCTTAGGGTAGATTTTGAGCCCATGGGCTAAGTATGAGCCCGCTTATCTTTGTAAATATTAGAATAGGTATTCCTTTGTTTGGGCCTTGTATTTTGGCCATTCTAGTAGTATAGGGTTTTAGCCTTGTATTTCGAGGTATTTTGAGTAGTCTTTGTAGTAGGGATTTTTTTTTGTATTTTCAGGTATTTTGCCATGGGGGTGAGCTTAGTTATTATAGGGGGTGTGTAGCTAAGCTCTAGCTTCTCATCATAAGGAGGTGAGCTTAGCTATTAGAGAGGTATGTGTAGCTAAGCTCTAGCTTCTTTAGGAATCTTCTTAAGGAAGCTTCTCAAGGAGGTGAGCTTAGTTATGAGAGGCGTGTGTGTAGCTAAGCTCTAGCTTCTCAAGGAAGTTTTCTGAAAGAAGCTTCTCATGGAAGATTTCTCAAGAAAGCTTCTCAAGGAAGCTACCTAGTGTGTAAATAGAAGCATGTGTAACACTTGTGGTAACTTTGATGAATGAGAGTCTTGTGAGACACAACTCAAAGTTCAACTTCTCTCCCTCTTTCTTCCTTCAATTTCGTGCTCCCCCCTCTCTCTTTCTCTCCCTCTTTCTTTTCCTCCATTGAAGCATCCTCTCCAAGCTTCTTATCCAAGGCTCGTCTTGGTGGTGAAGCTCCTTCTTCCATGGCTTATTCCCTAGTGGATGGCGCCTCCTCTCACCTCTTCTCCTTTGTCTTCCGCTGCATCTCCATGGTGAAAAATCACCATTAAAGGACCTCATTGAAGCTCAAAGATCCAGCCTCCATAGAAGCCCCACAAGCAAGCTTCCATCAAGTGATAATCAGAGCCCAAGAGCTTAAAGTAGGTGCTCCTTAAACCTCCATTAATTTTTTTGCTTTACCTTCTCTTCCATTGTTGTTTATTCATTTTTCTCCATGTATCTCCTCACATGTCTTGTGCTAAATGTTTTTAACATGATTCTTTAGATTTTCCACCGATTAAACTTGCTATAGAAGCTAGATTTGATTTTCTATGGTTCAAATTTCTTGTTCTTGTTCTTGAACCATGAATTGTGTTGAGTTTAGGTTCCTTTGAGTTTTGTCTTGTTATTTTTTGTGGCTGAGACCTAAACCATAAAATTCTTACAAAAATATTAAAGTAGAAGAAAACCTCAAAAATCTAGAGTGACTTGTTCACTTATTGTAGTTTTGTCATAGAAGTCATGTCTAGTCATGAAACTTGTCACATAAGATTTCTTATGTTGTGCTGAATTTTATTTTCTTGTTTCTTTGTCTAAATCATTTGTTCATGAGTGTATGAAATTATTTTAGCCTATTATTTGATTTGAGTCAAATCTTTCATGTTAATTAGTCCTTAACATGTTCATGCAAAATTCTTAGAGAGTCTTTGATTGTGAACCTTTTCTTGAACTTTTAGGTTTCCTTATGATTGTGTCTATTGTGAATTTGAGTTTTGGTGATTGAATTTCTGGCTGAAATGTTGATCCTAAGTGAATATTTAATTCCTAAAACTGTGGTAAACAATCCTAGTGAGTTCAACATACATAGGAAGGTTGAAAGTAAGCCAGAGGCAATCAATATACCATGCTTAAAAAACAATCGCTAATTCTGGCAGCTTGGACATACAAACTTGTAAAAATTACTGAGAATTGATTACTTCTAATTTTGAGCTGAAATTTTTAAAGAATTTTCTAGACATCTGGAAAAAAGTTATAAAAAAAGAACCAAGTGATTTGGATAAAAGGAAAAAATACTAAAAATCACACAAGTTGGAAGAAATATCAGTATCCAGAAAAAAAAAAGTGAAAGGGAAGTGTGCTTGTTGTTTTGGCTCAAAATTTATTCTATAATTGGTGCCTATGTTATACCAATCTTAGTTACGAAATTTCAATTGAAAATTACTGTCAAAACAAGTGCCAAAGCTAGAGGTTTGTTGAGTATTTTTTTATAGTTTTTTTACTCTACTCTAGAGCCATTCTAAGTTTCTCTTTGAGTCCTAGCTTGCTTCTATGTCCTTTTCATTGCTTTAATTTTTGAGTAATCCTTGAAAAATTGTCTGGTTAAAACTCCATTGGTTTAGCTTTCATTTCATTTTTTTTGGTCTTTGGTTATTGCTTGTCTCTTTGTTTCCTTGTTTGTGGGTTGCCATATAGGAAATTGGAAGGAGGATTGATGCCATCCCTTGAAGAATTTGAGTCAAGAAGAAAGGGGCCAACCACCTTAAGAGCTATTGGACTAAGAAGCACTCAAAATTGAGTGAATCACCAAAGAGAGAACAACCACCAAAATTGAGGACCGTTTTGTAATTTTGTAATTTGCAATTTACTTACCTTCATTGCTTTCAAGTTTTGTAACAAAAAGGCCTTTCATTGGAAGTGCGTTAGGAGCCTCCAATAGGTTACCAAACTTCCATTTGTGTGTAATAATTTTAGGCAATTTTTCCTTAGGATAGTGAGTGTTTTGTTGGGAACCTTGAATGTGGTCATCCAAACACTCTTAGGATTCGCCTAGTTTACATTTCCTGCTTACTTTCATAGCTTATTTCCTTTACCTTCCATTGTCAAACCGCCTAGATAACTTTCCTTTTACCAATTAGTTTTTTCCCTTATCTTTCACACCTCTTTTAGTGTTTATTTTGGCTAGTTTCTACCATATTTTCTTTTACCTTTTGTTTTCAAACCTCCAACAAGAAAGAACCACAACTTAGGAACCAACACGAGTCATCATTCATCTAGTGTTAATGGCGAGGGTACTAGTCATAAAGACCCTGATGCAAGCTCCATTGGAGCTTGTAGGCCTAGGATCTTCTTCATCAATGGATTCCTTTGCTTCTTGGAAGATAAATGGCAGCGGAATGGAGAAGGAAGAGAGAGAGGAGACGCCACTTCAAGGAGAAGATGAGTCTAGAAGAAGCTCACCACCATAGGAGGCCATGGATAAGAGCTTGGAGGAAGAAGGAGATGAATGAAGGGAGAGGGAGCTCTGAAATCTGAAGTTAATATTCAAATGATCAAAGTTCAAAAAAATACACACACATGACCTCTATTTATAGCCTAAGTGTCACACAAAATTGGAGGGAAATTCAAATTTCACTTGAATTTGAAATTGAATTTGTGGAGCCAAACTTTGGAGCCAAAATTTCACTAATTATGATTAGTGAATTTTAGTTATGGTTCAGCCCACTAATCCAAGATCAATTCCAAGATTCTCCACTAAGTGTGCTTAGGTGTCATGAGGCATGAAAAGCATGAAGGACATGCACAAAGTGTGACTATATGATGTGGCAATGGGGTGTAGTAAGCAAATGCTCACCTCCCCCTCTAAAATTTAATTGGATTGGGCTTCTACCAATTCAATTAAATTTATTTCCAGCCACACACATCAAATATCCACTTAGTGCATGTGAAATTACAAAACTACCCCTAATACAAAAACTAGTCTAGGTGCCCAAAAATACAAGGGCTGAAAAATCCTATATTTCTAGGGTACCCTACCTACAATATGGAGCCCTATATACAAGGACCAAATATAATGACATCCTAGTCTAATATGTACAAAGATAATTGGACCCAACCTTGGCCCATGGGCTCAGAAATCTACCCTAAGGTTCATGAGAACCCTAGGGCCTTCTTCAGCAGCTCTAGCCCAATCTTCTTGGAGCCTCTTGCTCATGGTTCTTGTGATTGGTCCCTTCCTAGGGAGGATTGCATCAGACCCTTTATCTAGAATCTTAGATGAGTTGAGTTCCTTCAAGTTATGGAAAGAAAAACAAGAGAAAAGAAAAAGGAAAAAAAAGAGTGGAAGAAATAAGTCAAGATGAAAGAAAGAAAATAAGAGAGGAAGAAAGAAGAAAAATAATGAAAGGAATGAAAAGAGAAAAACATGCCTCCTATAGTAGTCATAACTCTTGCAAGAGCCTAAGTGAAGAACTTCGTGACTATTACGAAGGAAGGCATAGGTCACATCTTAGACCTCACTCCCATAGAAGTGAAAAGGAAAGAAAGCCTCAAGAGGCTAACATTAACCTCCCATACTTCCATGGGAAGGACAATGTACAGGCTAACTTAGTTTGGGAAATAAGGGTAGAGCAACAACTTAAAAAGAAGTCCACATCAAAATCTTATGGCTCTCACTCTTATCCAAAGAAAGATCAAGGTCGAGGCATCTTAGGGGTGACACCTTCTAAGCCCAAAGATGATAAGGGGAAGACAATAGAAAAGCAAGCCCCTAAGGCTAGTAAGCTAGAGAAAACTAGCTTTATAAAGTGCTTTAAATGTCTTGGAAGAGGACACATTACTTCTCAATGCCCCACCACAAAAACCATGATAATGAGGGGCCAAGACATTTATAGTAGCCAAGATAAGGCTACTACTTCACCTTCCTCTAGTGAAAGTGAAAAAGCAAAAGGGGAAGAATCTAGTGAAGAAATCTACCCCCAAGAAGAAGGAGAACCATTAGTGGTTAAAGAGAAGTGTAAGGAGGTAAGTGTTTCCTCCAAGAGGTTAGCTAAGAAGGAAACTCATTTTACAATAAAGACAAACATTAAAGAAACTTTCCCTCTTAGACAACCTCCACATTTGATCAATGAATGGCAGGGGAAAATGATCTTTTCTGGTTGCCTGGTTCAGCCTCCTATAATCAATGCAGACTCGCCAACTGTTCTGCACTCTTGTGGGAATAAGCTCATCCCTCTCATTCTTGATCACTGTGAGGCCTGTCTTCTTAGGAACCACTTGGACTGGACTCACCCATTGGCTGTCAGAAATGGGGTAGATGATTCCAGCTTGGAAGAGCTTGGTCACTATAGAAGCAAAGCTTCATGGTGAATCAAAGGTGATTCAAAGGTGTTTTGATGATAACAATAATGATAACAAAAGATGATGACAAAGGTGATGACAAAAAGATCAAAGATCAATCAAAGAAAAACTCAAGTGAATCAAGAACAATTCAAGAGTTCAAGATAGAATCAAGAAGAATTCAAGACTCAAGAGGAAGGTTAAGAGTCAAGAATCAAAGATTCAAGGTTCAAGATCTCAAGAATCAAGATCAAGATTCAAGACTCAAGATTCAAGAATCAAGAGAAGGCTTAATGAAGATAAGTATGAAAAGTTTTTCTCAAAAATTGAGTAGCAGATGATTTTTCTCAAAACATGTTTACCAAAGAGTTTTACTCTCTAGTAATCGATTACCAGATTGCTGTAATCGATTACCAGTAGCAAAATGGATTTGAAAATGTTTTCAAATTGAATTTACAACGTTACAATTAATTTCAAAAAGCTGTAATCGATTACAATGTTTTGGTAATCGACTACCAGTGCCTTTGAACGTTGAAATTCAAATTCAAATGTGAAGAGTCACATCCTTTCACATAAAAGCCTTGTGTAATCGATTACACTGATTTGGTAATCGATTACCTGTGATTGTTTCTGAATAAAATCAAAAGATGTAACTCTTCAAATAGTTTTTGACTTTTTCAAATTGGTTTTAAGTTTTTCTGAAAGTCATAACTCTTCTAATGGTTGTCTTGACCAGACATGAAGAGTCTATAAAAGCAAGGCTTTGTTTTGCATTTCAAGTACCTTGAACACTTATTCATACAATACTTTACAAGCCTTGAATCTCTTTGAACTTCTTCTTCTTCTTTGTACTAAAAGCTTTCCAAAGTTTTCTGGTTTTCTAAACCTTGAAAACTTCTGCTATTCATTCTTTTCTTCTCTTCTCCCTTTGCCAAAAAGAATTCGCTAAGGACTAACTGCCTGGATTCTTTTTGTGTCTCTCTTCTCCCTTTTCCAAAAGAACAAAGGACTAACCGCCTGAATTCTTTTGTGTCTCCCTTCTCCCTTGTCAAAGAATTCAAAACGACACAGTCTGAGAATTCTTTTGATTCTTCCCTTTCCCTAATACAAAAGTGTTCAAAGGACTAACCGCCTGAGAATTCTTTTGTATCCCCATTCACAAAGTATCAAAGGTTTAACCGCCTGAGATCTTTGTCTTAACACATTGGAGGGTAAATCCTTTGTGGTACAAGTAGAGGGTACATCTACTTGGGTTTGACTGAGATCAAGAGAGGGTACATCTCTTGTGGATCAGTTCTAGTGGAGGGTACATCCACTAGGGTTTCAAAGAGAACAAAGGAGGGTACATCCCTTGTGGATCTTTGCTTGTAAAAGGATTTTTACAAGGTTGAAAGAAATCTCAAGGGCCGCAGGTCACTTGGGGACTGGATGTAGGCACGGGTTATTGCCGAACCAGTATAAAAACTCTTGTGTGTTTGTCTCCTTCTTCCCTACTCTTTTACTTTCCGCTGTGCATTCTAATTTCCACTTTTACTTTCTGTTAAGTTTCTCTTCTACTCCTTATTCTCTTAACAACTTAGTAAAATCCTTAGAAGAGTAATTTTTATTTAGTAAAGGTTTAGGAATAATTAATTCAACCCCCTTCTTAATTATTCTGAGGCCACTTGAACCAACAGTCACCTCTTTTTTCACCACATCTAGAATGGTGGGGTTGATTCGCCGTTGTGGCTGCCTCACTGGTTTAACTCCATCCTCCAAAAGAATCTTATGTGTCATACCCTAATTTCGTCCAGGGACCATTGTTTGGTGGCATCCAACCTTCGCTTGACCGCCTTGAGGTACTTAACACCCACCGTTAGGTAATCCGTAAAGTTCCACGACATTCCGGAAGTCGAAA